>NC_056732.1:897655687-897668187 GCF_019279795.1 Protopterus annectens | reverse complement strand
CTGTTGCAGATTGTCCACAGTTGTGCCACCTATGTTTGGCAGAGTTGTCACAAAACCTATTCTGTGTGTTGAAGTACTGGAAAGTCAGTACAGATTGACATTACAAAATCATGACAGACAGCTCAGTGTCACACATCATACCCATCCAAACACACGTGCTTATGAGAATCCTGTGTAAAAGACTGCATGCATGCACATATATCTTGCAAATACACCCAGATGCAGTATTGACTTAGTAGCTCAATCTGTTATATTCCTAGCAAGTTGTACATTTTGCCATCCACAGTCCTCAGTTCGATTCCAGTCTGTTGCGCTTCAAGTTCATGTTTATGAATCCAACAAATAAATGACTGAGTCCTGCCATTTTAAGCAGAACTGGTTGCTGCTACTACATTCACTGCTTCCAATGTGAGCACATCAAAGGCCTGTAGGTCAGGACACACTGCACAAATTATGTATATGTTTCCTAAATGTCACTTGCCACTCCCTGAATGGCATTATTACATAACATATGTACCTGAAGCACATGCATCACCTGGACTTTTATGTGTTCCCACAGCCTGGCAATGCTGTAACAACAGAGCTGACACTGCAGCAATGTGTTCACACTCCCCGGTATGACCTCTGGGCAAAACACAACAGTTGCAGCCTGCAACATATGCGGCAGTATGTTCACCTACCTGCTACAGACCTACCATACTTCACAACCACCTAAAACAAGGGATCCACACAACACCCATACATAAAGGGGTGGGGGCAAAGGTCAAGTGACAGAGACATGTGTCACAGTCTTTCCCTATGAACATACACAGCTGATAGACCAGCAGCTACTGCAGCAGCAAGCATATTCTGATGCGTATAAAGTATGGCACTCACATCTGTCTTACCGGATACTGACCTCAACCCACATTGTTTAACAGTAAATTGCCACATAATCATAAAGGCTTTTCACAATGGCCAAACATAGCACGCAAAACTATGGACATACCACATACATCTCAACAGTGGACAGTATTTGTACCTACCCTCTGAGATGCTGTAGTCTACACACCTTGATAATGTCCATCTCACAGACTAGGAAAGGGGCCAAGGCCTACATGAAGGCCTTAAATATAGCACTGTTGTGCCATGCCATTGGCTAATGAAAGTGCAACCCAGCTGTTCTGGATACAATTAACAAGTTCGAGACACAGATTGGTACACAGGCAATCACCTGTTCATGAGCATTACCTGTACAAGGCAATAAGCTACCTATAGTAAACAGGTCTGTGACTTGCTTTTCAAAGACAGACTGCAATATCACAAGCATTATTCTTCAGGATTTCTGCACATAAAGGAGTACAACATTCTACCAGGTATGTAATAGAAGTCCCCATGGAATGGGATGCAGATGGGAGGATTCAGTTATGGGGAATAGGGATTAGACAGAAGGCCAGTAGTACATTTCTTGGAATGACATGTTGCTGATAGTCAGCTGTCCAGCACCTACAGGCTTCCCTTTCAACTCTGCCTGCTGTGACATAGATCACAGCTCTGGACCTCTGAGAACCTCCTACAATGGTTGGCTCCTGTAGAAATGCTACTGGATCGTGTTAGACAATAGTGATAGTAAGTATTGATGGACACAGCTAGCATACTACATGATGTGCTGTCATTCATAGGTTCATAGGTTCATAGGTGGTTACTAGGCTAACGACCACAAAGGCCTTGTTAAGCCTAGCCATGCATCCCAAATCTCTGACAAGTTCTGATACCCTTGATAAGTGTAAGCATAGGCCTGGGAGATGAATCATTTACAGGTTGCCTGTTTGCATCAGAGACATCGGTGCCAAACCAGGGATCAATTTCTGGTTTTCCATCCAACTGTCCAAGTTGCACTTGAATTGGATTAGGGAGGAACTCTGCTTCACATGGATGGGGAATCTGTTCCTTAGAAGGGGTAGTCTCTGGGATACATACCTACATCTTCAGCAGGTCCTATTTATATCACAGGCAAGGTTATGTCTTTAGAGTGGGTAATTCTGCTACTGTTTGTTTTGTGGATATGCAGGAGGTCCATCAGAGTGGGGTCTGACAATGCCCTGTATGCCAGGCATAAATCTCCCCTCAAAAGCCTACAGGAAACAGAATACAGGGATAGGGCCTTGAGACGGTCTGCATAGGACATATTACTTACACCCTGTATTCTTTTAGTGAGGAAGCTCTGTGGATGTTCCAGTAGTTGGATATGTCTGGTTAGGTGCATATTGAAGGGGGCATTGTACTCAATGATAGGGATGATGAATGCCAAATACAGTGGAACAATTGCTTCCTTGGACGTAGATGCCATACCTTTATTTATAAGTTGCACAACATAGAATGATTTCCTCAACACTGTAGACACATGATGATTAAAGGCTAGATTACTATCTGTGTGTGTCCATAAGTCCCTAACTACTGGGTCAACTCTAAGGGATGTGTTGTCAATATTATAGTTAACAGGGATGGATGAATTTCCAAAGGATACTATTATGCATTTCTTGGCATTTAGTTTTAGTCCATGACTCTGACACCAGTTGTTTGTCTGTGTCAGCCCCTCCTGGAGAACATTTGTGTCAATGTGAGATTCAATGACAGCTCCTAATTTGCAGTCATCTACAAATTTAGTCAGCCAGGGACCACTGACACTGGCCTTGACTTCTGAGAAGTAAATGCCAAAAAGGAGCAGTCCAAGAACCAAAGAGCTCCTCTCTGTCTGTGAATGTCACACAGGAATATATCAAACATTGTACAGGTGTCCCTGACTGTCCCTGATGTACTCTACCTAGGTCACTGTGTACTCGACATTCATATCTCATTGCTTGAGAGCTATGGCTAGCATACCTGGTGACCCCATACAACAAGACTTTGAGTCATAGCCAGTAGTATTGGGGGGGGGGGGTATGGGCCCGACCTCAGCAACAGAGTGTACATACTAAGCATACAAAGTAAGGGAATGAATACAGTATCAGATATTAATGTACCATAACTGTTCTCTGAGGGTTCTGGCATGTGACAGATGGATTCCCCACAGTCTGAGAACAACCATTACATGTTGTCCAACTGTTTACTAGACATCCACATTTTCTAGCAGAGGGTTCACATATATCAGGCACATGTACACATTCTGCAAACATCTGTGTACTGCAGAAGTTGGACACTACAGGGAAGATACCCTACAACACGTTTGCAGTGCTGTCTGTCATTGCATTGCACAGATGTTGCTGGACGGTCCTCATATACTTGTAGTAATACTAAACTATTTGATGGATGGTGGCTGCATGACATGGTACTGGGATGTCACTCATAGGGGACACACCACAGTAGACGGCATTGATGGGAGTGGAGACATAACAATATACTCTGTCACAGCTCATAGTGCTATAACCAGTATTCATAGGATCATAGGATCATAGGAGGTTACTAGGTAATTGGCCCTGAGTCCCTTTTAAGCCTAGCAAAGAGTTTATCCCATGTGTATAAGTCAACAACCAATGCCCTAGTCCAAAAGGGACACGGGTGGAATCCCAAGGGTGTATTTTCTGTTTCCCATCCAGGTATCCAGGTTGTGCTTAAAAAGAGGTACAGATGTACTTTGCTTGACATGGAGAGGGAGACTATTCCACAGATTGGGAAGTCTCTGTTGATGTCACAGACCAGGTTGAGGGAGCACGTGTGGGTTACTCAAGTGGAGCTGACTTGCAGATATGCAGCAGTCCCATCAAGGTGGGGTCCGTGAACACCTTGTATGCCAGACAGGAGTCACCTATGAGGAGTCTGTATGAAACTGAGTAAAGGGATAGGTATTTTAGCCTATCTGTGTATGGTAGATGTTTGAGGCCCTGGATTCTTCTGATGAAGAACCTCTGTGGTCTGTCCAGTTGCTACATATGCTTTGCAAGGTACATGTCGAAAAGGGCATTGTACTCAATAATGGGCATTATAAGGGAAGAATACAGGGATGTTATGACCTTCTTGTCCCTGGGTGAGATACCCTTACTTATGAAGTGAGCCATATAGTAGGCTTTCCATACAATGGAAGCAACATGGTGGTCAAAATTTAGGTTGCTATCAACCTGTGTGCCCAAATCCATCATGACTGATTGCATGCTTAGGACATTATTATTAATGTGATAATTTGTGGGGACGTCGCTCTTCCCAAAGGGGATGATGATGCATTTTTGTGGTATTCAGCTTGAGACCATGTTTCTGGCCCCAGTCATTTGTCTGAGAGAGACTCTCTTGGAGGATGTCTGCATCATTAGTGGATTTGGTGACAGCACCCAGCATGCAGTCAGCTGCAAACTTGGTCAGGCATAACCCACTGGTTTTGCCCTGCACCTCTGAGAAGTATATCCCAAATAACAGGGGCCCCAAGGCAAAACCCTGGGGTAGGCCACTTCTTACAGGTCTACTGCTTGAAGTGGCTTCCCCTATTTTGACTAGGTGGGTTCTATCTGTGCGCCAGTTTTCTACCCATCTGGTAACATACAGATTGATGCCTAGTTGAGAGAGTTTTTCTGTTATGGCAAAGTGGGGAATCGTGTCGAAGGTTTTGACCAGGTCAAGGCAGGCGGTGTGCACTGTCTTCCCCTCATCCATGTCTTTGGTGACTGTCTCAAAGAAGTCAAGCAAATTTAGCAGAAATTATCTCCCCTTGGCAAAGCCAAACTGTGTGGGATGGAGTGTTTGGAGGTTACCAATGTCCTTTATAATGAGGTCCATGATAATCCATTCCATGGCCTTGCAGATCAGGCTAGTTAGGTTGATGGGTCTATAATTTCCCATAATGGTGAACGATCCACCTTTGTGCAAAGGGATGACAGTGTCCTCCACTTAGCTGGCACAAAGTCAGTACTCAAGTTTTGGTTGAATAGGGTGCTGAATGGTGCTGCGAGTTCCTGCCTGAGTTCATGTAGGATGCATCCTGGGATGTTATCAGGTCGCATGGAGGGTCTACTACTTGAGGTGGCTTCCCCTATTTTGACTAGGTGGGTTCCATCAGTGGGCTGCTTTGCTACCCATCTCGTAACATATGGATTGATACCTAGTTGAGAGAGTTTATCTATTATACCTGAGTGGGTAATAGTATTGAAGGCCTTGTCCAGGACAAGGTAGGTGGTGTACACTGTCTTTCCCTCATCTATGACCTTGGCAACTGTCTCAAAGAAGTCAACCAAATTTAACAGGCATGACCTTCCCTTGACAAAACCAAACTGTGTGGGATAAAGTGTCTGGAGGTTGCCAATGTCCTTGTTAATGAGGTCCATGATAATCTGCTCCATGGCCTTGCAGATCAGGCTAGTTAGGCTGATTGGTCTATAATTTCATGGATTGGTGGATGTTCCACATTTGTGCAAAGGGATGACAGTAGCGGTCCTCCACTTGGCTGGGATGAAGCCAGTACTTAGGCTTTGGTTGAATAGGGTACCTAATGGTGCTGCAAGTTCCTGCCTGAGTTCATGTAGGATGCAGCCTGGGATGTTATCGGGTCTCATGGAGGCTGTATTGTTTGCCTTTCAGAGGGCAGTGATGACTTGCTCCCTAGAGATAAGGGGAGGAGTGTAGGTACTGGGGATGTCCTGTTTTACTGTTGGGGGGACAGCAGAGTGAAGTTTGCACTCAACCTGTCTGCCAGCAGATTGGCTATATATACAGGATTTGTGTATGTGCTATCCTTGACCACCAGTTCTGAATAAATCTGGGTGCTTCCCTTGAGTATGCAGACATATTTGAAGAAAGCTGTATGATTGTCTTTATTAGATGTGGCCAATTTGGACTCAAAGTTTGTTTTGGAGGATTTCACTAGTGCTCTTATTTGCTTGTTCAGACTAAGGAAAGATTGTTTCCAGTTAGACATCTGCTTCTTCTTGGTCCTGGACAGCAACGTTTTCCTTTTATTATAGAGTTTGTTTATTGTAGATGTCCACCAGACAGGTTTATTCTTCCTTGAGGAGGATGATTTCATCCTGTCTGACATTCCTGATTCCATGCAGCTATATAAAAACTCATATAGTACTTTGGTGTAGGTTTGGACATATGTACCAGTTCCTGTGGAAGGGGAGGGGGCTGTGAAGCTGTTTATACCTTCCCTCAGGAGGTTGTAATCAGCTTTGGAGATGTTTTTTTTTTGTTTGACTCTAGCTAAGGCGGGTCAGGGGAGATGGTGACTTTGAAAGTGACTGCTTTGTGGTCGGATCTTACCAGGGATGATGACACTGTAGGGATGCTGCAGTGGTTACTCATGTTGGTTAATACCAAGTCCAAGATATTTTCACCTCTTGTGGGTCATCCTATAGCCAGTGAGTGTGAAACTGTTTTTGCATGGCTCATATATACACTAAGAATGTTAAGGGCTGCCAGTTTGCTGTAGACACAACTGTTATGTTTAACCAGAGTACAATACTTGCGTGTTCAGTTTTGGAGGGGTTCACTGCAATGCATTGAGTCAGTAATCACAGTAGTGTATTTGCAGGAGCTGTAACATATTTGCACTTATTTTTGTGAAGGTCTATGCAGTCTGCTATACAGGGGCAATAGAATGAAAATAGGTGCATTGTGTTATAGGTGTAGGCCCATCACATGCACTGACATATTGCTTATTTCACAGATGTATAGTACTGGCAACATTACCAGATGTAGCTGCAGTGCATGTTATTAAGGGCCTGTCTTGTCTGTGTATGTTGTAGTCTGTTTGCATGTTGTACATGGGATCAGAAATAAGATGTGGTATGTATAATGCAGTTGTGGCCCCTCACCTATATGTGTGCGTGTATCAGCAGATATAATAGTGCAGGTATTAATGTAGTTATGTTGTCTTCCTCCTCACAAGTGACATTAGGGGTTGGAGTGTGTCCCCCTTACAATCTGATGTCAGTGTCTCATTGGATTCTGATGATGATGGTGGCCATAGTGAGGCATAGGTGGGGTTGTTGAGGGCTAAATCTATCCCATGGGTTGACATCCCGCTTCCTCCCCCAATGTCCCCACACACAGTTATTTCCACACATACCCAGTCCCTGTGGCCACAGTTATTGGACAGTCACAGTGTGGCAGCATTGAACAGGACAGTGCGGAGACTATAGCATCAATGACTGTAGCCACTAACCATAGCCAGAGACCTGGCAAGGTCCCACACAGGCAGATTGACAGGGGTGCTCAAAGGAGGACTGCTGCCTATCCACCACCTGTCACAGACGTCACATCATGAGTCACTCAACACATGTTTTGGTCCATCATGGAGGCACAGGCATGTTCCAAATGCAACACCAGATGGATGCTCAGGATCATGGATGCAGCACTGTCTGACATCCGTGACTCCATCCACCACACTGGTAATGTCATGCATCATTTTCACTGATGTAGTGGACAGATGGTGGGGTGAGACATTGTCTGTCCTTGACCATGCATTGTCTGTGCTAGATCATGTGGTGGGAGTAGGGCATTGGACACATGGCCATAGGTCAGCAATATCTGCTGAGAGTCCACATGGCTGTGCACACTCACACTCCCATAAAGGCAGTACCTCCAGCACTACAGAAGGGAAAATGCTGTCCATACCACAAAGTGGTAGGCCATGGGGACAAAGTCCTGAGTGGCACCATGAGGGACACGGGCCCAGCAGGCACCAGTCACTGTCAACAATTAATACCACATCTGACCCTGGGCATGGTGGTGCCAGTGTCACTCCTGGCAGAGCCAATTCCTGTGTTTATGGCCGAAGATGGAGAACTGCCCAGTCTGCCATGTATGGTCCACTGCTGTCCAACATACCCATGTGTAGGGCTAGCACATGGCCTGACTGTGTATATGCACACACTCATACATCAGTGTCACATGCAGGTCACCAACAGACACTGATGGCACTTCTCCATGGCCCAGCTGACCACCACCTCTTCCTGACTCCCACACACAATGTCAAATGTTTGGTACAGCCTAGGCCTCAGGAACCCCCATACCACACCCTGTGCATGTGATAATATCTGTGCCACATCCCTGCCATCCATACCATCCATGCAGGTGCATGCAAATATGTGTCTGATGCACAGGGTGACAATAGTACATTACATGACATTGTTTACTGTGGTTCTGTTATGCCATGGCAGGTGCTGTCTACTGGCATGTGTCATGAGTGCACATTAAAGTGTTTGTTGCTTTTTTGCATGATGTTGATTGGTGGAGGTGTTGCAGACTGACAGGTGTCTCTCAGAACTTCATATGTTTCTACTGAAAGGGTCTGAGTGGCTACACTGTGGAGATTTGGTGGCAGTACAGCAGCTCAGGATGGCATGGTAGCAAAGCAGAAATGTGCCATCAGAAAGGTAAGGCTTTATATGTGCATGGTTACCTAGGTGCATCTGTATAGAGCAGTGTGTCAGGGAAAATGGGAGTGGTCAGAATAATCCTGCATGCATACTCCATGACAAGCATGCCTCCCTTGATATGTGTCACCTGGGTGTTCTGTACCTACAAATGTAGGTGGTGGCAGATAGCATTTATGCCTAGGCAGATGTGGGCTATTTAGGGGCAGCAGGTATTCACAGGACATTCCTGCAAGGGGGTATAGTTACACGCACACACACACACACATACACACAAACACACACACACACACACACACACACACACACACACACACACACACACACACACACACACACACACACACACACACACACACACACACACACACACACGCAGTTGCTTTTCTGAGATTTGAACTGCTACCTATCTAGAAGCATATATTATAACACTAAGTACTTATTGCATGTACTGTAGAGCTTATGTGCTTTGGAGGTGTTTGCCACTGCTGTTAAGGTGGATGACATCAGCCTGCCCTGTAAAGGTGGCCAATGGGGGGTTGACAGAGCCTCAAAATGTATAACAATTGCACACAGATAGGTGAGACAGACACACTACTGCAAAGGGAAATATTTACACACACACACATACATAGAGTTGCCCTTTCTGAGATTAGAACCCTCTACCTATCTAGTAGCATGTACTATAGCATTAAGTGCTTATAGCATGTGTCACAAAGTTTGTGTGTTTTGGAAGTCTTTGCCACTGCTGTTAAGGTGGATGACATCAGCAGGCCATGCAAAGGAGGCCAATATTGGGGACTGACAGGGCCTCAAAATGTATAACCGTTGCACACAGACAGAGTTACCATCTGTGAGAGTAGAACCCCTACCTATCTAGTAGAATATACTATAGTACTAAGTACTTATTGCATGTACATTTTAGAAGTGCTTGCCACTGCTGTTAAGGTGGATGACATCAGCAGGTCCTGTAAAGGAGGCAAATGGTGGGGGGGTTGGCAGGGCTTCAAAATGTACAACCATTGCAGACAGATGGGTGAGACATGCACATTACTGCAAGGGGATATATTTACACACACACATTCACAGAATTGCCCTTTCCAAGATTTGAACCCCTTACCTGTCTAGTAGTATATACTATAGCACTAAATACATACTGAATGCGCTATGGAGCTTACGTGTCTTGGAGGTGTTTGCCATTGCTGTTAAGGTGGATTACATCACTAGGCCCTGTAAAGGAGCCTAATGGGGGTTGACAAGTCCTTAAGTAGAGCCACTACCTATCTAGTAGTATATACTATAGCAGAAGTACTTATTGCATGCGCCACAGAGCTTATGTGTTTTGGAAGTGTATGCCACTGCTGTTAAGGTGGATGACATCAGCATCTGTTGCCAGAGAGGCCACTGTTGTGGAGGACGCTAATCATAGGGCCAGAAAATGATTGTACATTGCAGAGACATAGGCCTGATGGGCATGTCTGCACTGCTGCATGGGTAATAGCTACATGCACACACAAGATGGCTGATGTCACATTAGAACCCCTACCTACCTACCTACAATTACACACTATAGCTCTCTGCATCTTTATGTGGATATATATATATATATATATATATATATATATATATATATATATATATATATATATATAATCTCTTACCTCTGTATATCTTTCTATATATAGATATATAAAGCAGATTCCAACTAGATAGACAAACATACCTTGAACTACGCAACAAAGCCAAACAACTTATAAAAACAGACAAAATCTCCTACTACCAAAATATTCAGAATAAATATAAATAAACAACCCAAAAAAGTTCTGGGCTGCAGTCAACTCTGTATTACAACCAGGTAAGACAACCACCCCACCCCAAAATAGTGAATAACCAAGATAATATCCCCACACAGTTTAACAAATTCTTGACAGAAACTATCCAAACCCTAGCTAACAACCAACTTTGCCCCAACAACCCCACCCCAACAAAAGCAACCTTTCCACCTGAAACAGATATCAATCACCCCATTTTCACCTTCAACCCAGTGTCAACCAAGATCATACAAAAACTACTCCTAAAACTTAAACCAACCTCCACAGCCACCAATAAATTACCAACAGAATATCTTCAACTAGCTGCTGATACCATAGTCTGTCCTGTCTCCATACTAATAAACAGATCTATCTCTGAGTGCAAAGTACCCCAGCTGTGGAAAATATCTCATATAACTCCACTGCAGAAAGGGGGTAGCTCTGTTGAACTCAGTAACTATCGCCCTATAGCCATACTATCCCCCCTATCAAAACTTCTAGAGAGAGTTGTCCACATGCAATTGATGAAGTACCTTCTAGAAAACAAATTGCTATCCATACAGACACATGGTTTCAGACCCTTCCACAGCACCACCACTGAGCTTACATCATTTACTAACACTGTCAATAACCACAGAAATAATGGACTGCTCGTATCTGCTACACTCTTACATTTATTCAAAGCTTTTGACATGGTCAACCATGAAAAACTTCTTCACTCACTATCCAGCCTAAACCTTAGCATCTCTGCTATTTCTTGGTTTAAGAGCTATCTAGATGGTAGGCAGCAAGCTGTAAAATGGCAAAACCAACTCTCTCCCTTATTACCTATCTTCCTAGGGGTACGCAAAGGCTCTATCCTGGGTCCACTGCCCTTCACCCTATTTATTAATCAACTTCCATCCACCATTCCCAAAGCCTCAACAGTCCAATACGCAGAAGATACCACCATAATCAGTGTAGCCAACACCCTAGACCTCCTCCTCTCCCAAACACAAGAATGCTTTTCCCTAGCCAAAACATGGATCACCAACCAGAACCTCATTCTAAACCCAGTTAAATGAAACAACTCCTCTTCAGCTCGCCAGATCTTTACCCCTCTCATATAAATTTACAATCTCCTCACACAACTACACCACCATCACCCCTACCAATCACGCCAAACTGCTAGGGCTGGAAATTGACAGTCACCTTAAGTTTCACATTCACATTTCCCAGTCCATAAAAAGTTCATAAAAACTGGGTCTACTCAATCGCAACAAACAATTTCTTTCCAACCACTCCAAAATTACTACAGCCAGGACACACCTGCTATCCATCTTACTCTATGCCTCTCCTGTGCTTACCAATTTCCAAAAAACTGACCTAAACAAACTTGACAACTGTTACAATAAGATAGCTAGATTTGCCACAGGTTTACCTTCTAGAACCCACCATTGCAAAAGTCTCAAGAAACTCAACTGGTTAGAACACCCGCTAATATGTCAAGTCAATCAACTATCACTCGCACACAAAGTATTACATCACTCAGACAACACCCCATTCATACAACTACTTCAACCCTACACCACTACCAGATCCTTAAGATCAAGCACCCAACACCTTCTTAAGGTAACCAAATTTAACAATGAGGCAGGTAAATCCATCTACAGCCACTACATCTCTAAAATCTGGAACTCCCTTCCTGCCCATATAATAAGTAACAACTCCTAAACCCAGTTCAAAAAAATACTCAAAATACACTTCCTGAATAATAGACAATGATCCTGTACTACCCCTGGCTAGTAATTCATTATTTTTTGCTGTTATCAACTAGAGTAATATTGTAACTACAGGCTTTCATTGTCCATATGTTTAGATGTAAAGTCTCATCATTGAAAAGAAGACTATTGTACATCCATATTCTCTAAGGTGTAAGAAATGTGTCTTATGTATGTTGTCAAACGTGCCTTTTTGTTATACTTGCCGTCTTATATGTTAAAATTGTCATGGAGCTTTTCTCCCCGGGCCTCCACTGAAAACGGACTTATATCCAGCTGGATTCTCCTGGTTAACAAATGTAAAATAAAATAAATAAATAAATAAATATGGTATACATGGATTTGAGTGAACGGCAGATGGCCAATGTTTGACAGCAGTCCTGCGAATGCGCAGAATTGTGAACACAATGTAGCCGAAAAGCAAAATACCCCCTCCTTTTGACCCATGACAGCGCTTGTTTAGGTGGTAGAGCGGTCGGAATTGTCGAATTCGGTGTTTCGTTTGACTTTCAGACTGTTCGGCTGTGGGAGATTCGACATTTCCGGATGATGTTATACCGGAGCGATGAAAGGTCATTCGCTCAAATGCA
>NC_056732.1:897610687-897650687 GCF_019279795.1 Protopterus annectens | reverse complement strand
CCTACAGGGACAGGCTCAGGGGGTTCCTCCTCTAATCACCCTGTGGCTTTGGGGACCCTGGCACTGGTGGGAGGCTGTCTATCCCTTCCCTGTGATGTTCCTGTTGCAGCTGTTTCTGCAGGATTATATTGTGTCACATGGCACATACTATGAACATCTGTGCACATGAGCCTGAAGAGTACTGCAGGGATCCACCAGATATATCGAGACAGCAGAACCATGACTTAAGCAGCCCAAACACATGCTCTATAATGTTCCTAGTTTGTGCGTATGCCTCATTATGGCATTCTTCAGTATGTGTGTGTGCATATCTGATGGGTGTCATCATCCATGGTTCCAGTGCGTAGCCAGAATCCCTCAGTAGACGGCCATATGGGATGTCCGACCTGGCAAACATCTGGTACAGCTGTGATGCATGCCAGATATGGGAGTCATGATAACTGCCAGGGTTGCTGGCACACACACTCATGATAATGCCCTGAGGATTGCACATGACCTGGCAGTTGATGGAGTGATACCCCTTGTGGTTAACGTAGACTGTACTCTTCTCACTGGGCAGTGCTTTGATGTGCACATGCATTACATGGCACCCAGTACCTCAGGGTAGTGTGCTGCATGGTGGAGGACACTCATACAGCTGGCCCTCTCCTCAAGGGTGCCAAGTAAATAAATGTGGTCACTGGCATGTGTTTGCATGGCAGCCAGGAACTGCTGGAGTACCCTGGATACAGATGCCTGTGAGACCCCAAAAATGTCCCCATCTGGTCTTTGAAAAGTACCTGTAGCTAGTATTCTAAGGGCTGCACATACCTTTGTTTCCACTGGGATGGGTTCCCCTCTGTTGGCTCTGGGTCTGAGTTGAGGGCTGCAAAGCTCAGTGAGTTCTTGTGGTATGTCCCTGTCCACCCTGTAGTACTCTACAATCTCCAGCTCATGTAGCTCCTGGCAGGTTACCCTGGACATGAACACTCTTCTCCTTCTCAATCTAGGCCTATTGTCAGCATCAGCAACAGCACTGACCTCAGCCTCTAGCACATACAGATGTAGCAGAGCAACAGCAGCCCCTAGCATTCTGCAGAGTATGTGGGAAAAATCAGACTGTAGGGTGTATGCCTGCTTTATAGTGGTGTGCTGCAGATGCAGCCGGTGTGATTGGCTAACTAAGATGCATTCCATCAGCCAGGTATATCATTGCGGGGTTTGAATGGCCCAGTGTCAGTGGAACAGGGCTTTTCTTTTTAAATGCCTTCCCTGCTAAGCACAGTGGCGCAGTGCACAAACCTGCTGCACTGGTGTAAATTCTGCTCAGCAGTCTGGACCCCCCCCCCCCATGAGCAGACATGCTCAGCATAGCTTAAATCAGCTAAAACATGTGCCCCGCAGCTAAACAAACCTTAGCAGCACTAGACACCCCCCCCCACTTAGCTGTGCTGACGGTCGCCACTGAGCTCCAATCCACTTAAACATATAGTGACACACCCCCTTCTGATGTCAGCTCCCTTTTTTATTAACGCCAACATGGTTCTGGGGCTACACAGGTTTTATCTGCAGACACAGTGGCCCATTTTTGCTATTCAGTAAGCCCAGCTCATTTGCATGCATATCCTTGCATATACCCTGGATACTTCACTATTCCAGCGCCTGCCTCCTTAGCAACCACTGAAACCTATCATTGTACATACTGCATGCAGAGCACTACAATGCATTATTTTTGCAGATGTCTTAGTTTTAGTTTTTCAACATTTTAATAAATTTTTTTTGCATAACGGCATGTTTGCACATTGCTGTGTGCCAGTCAAGTGTAATATCTATATTAAAAAATATTATTTTATTTTAATTCGCATTACGTTTTGGACTCATAGGGCAGAGTTTTGTATATATCATTACCTACATTGACATTTCTGAACTTCTAATTGGGCTTTTACAGACCCTGTTCAATTTTTACATTCTGTACACTATTTTGCTTATACACTTCTGACACCAACATGGCTTTTGCATGGATACCTTTCTGCTTACTGGATTACAAACTACCCTCATGCATTTCATCTGCTTATGAAGTGATTTGCATGCTGCAGACACTTCCATGTCTGCACGCTCCTCTGCTCTGTTTACTGGATCACACGGCTGCCAGTTTCAGTGTTGGGGCTGTGCCACTCTGCCTACATGGAAGATCACTTGGTATAGGCTTTATTGAATTCCCCTTATGTTTATCTCTCTCTCTCTCTCTCTCTATATATATATATATATATATATATATATATATATATATATATATATATATATATACATACATACATACCTATACAAGTTAACAATACAGTGTTACATGCTATTTACTATATCTATATCTATCTATCTATAAATGAATACATGCATACATATACAAGTTAACAATTGTGTCACATGCTATTTTCCATATGTATCTCTATCTATGCATGCATACATATATATACAAGTTAACAATACAATGTTGCATACTATTTATTATATTTATAACTATCTATATATACATCTATATCTATCTAACCATATAAACATACATACATACATACACATACATATGCAGGGTTTTGTAGTCACTAGAGGATAAATGTTCCATTAACAACTTGTGAAAAAGTTAGTTGGAGTGAAGTTTTCTGTGAAGAAATGGGGTGATCCATCCAGAACTGAAGTATTTACATCTTCTTTGATTTGTAAGAGACTTTCAGCTCTGGCTTGAAGTCAGAGTAGTTGATGAGGTAGGGCTATTACTCAGGTAGAAATTGACAGTGTTTGGCTGCTAGGGCAATCCTATGCTTGGAGAAAGCATATGACAAGGTCCCACAAAAGCTGATTTAGGCAGTACTGCCAGCACCTGATCCTGCTGATAGTTGAGGAAGTATGCTGGAGGGGATCTCACCTTGTGGATTTTAAAGGAGTGAGTTGAAGTTTGAACTGAATTTAACAGCCAGTAGATTTGCTATGTCACCCTAAATGGGGTAAGTGTTACCTCCAAGGTTCCAGATATAGCTAAAAAAGGTTTTCTGACTGTCCTTAGCCTGTAAGGGAATGCTAGCATCCTTACCTCATAGTTGGTCTTTTTTAGTTATATAACAGCATTTATTTTTAAGGGAGTTGCATTTACTGAATTGTGCTATTAGCTTTATTCTTTAATTATACACCCTGTTTAGGTGAGGATTCTACCAGTGGAGTTTGTTTTTAGTGTTTGTTTTGGGTTTGTTTCTGGTAGGTATGGCAAACTCTGTGAAGCTATTTATATGACTGTATAGTCACTCTGTGAATAATTCTGCATAGGTAGCTGTGGTCTCAGGGTTCGGGTGAGCCTTGAATTTTAACAAACTGTCACTTAATAGGTGTATTTTGCCTTTGAATAGTTCCTACCTGTTACTGGTTTAGATGGATTTTCTGGTTGATTTTTAATTCAAATGAGACAGCTTTGTGATCTGACCTGACTTGTAAAGACATGACACTGTGGGGTGCAATGCTCTCCCATGTTGGTGAATACCAGATACAGTGTGTTGATCCTCTGATTGGAGTGTGTCTTATCTGTTCAAGGATGATTGTGTTACTAAAGTCCAGGAAACATTGTGTCTGTGAATTTGAGGCAGTGTATGTTTCCCAGTCTATAGCAGGGTAGTTAAAGTCACAGATTGTGCCTGTGAGCTTGAGGCAGTGTATGTTTCCAAGTCTGTAAAGGGGTAGTTAAAGTCTCAGATGAATAGGGTGTTTGGTTGGATGGTGAGCACTTCTAGTAGGCTTATTTTAGAGTTGTGAGACTTTAGGGGCATAAATTGTGACATGCACCTAGCCATGATAAGGTGAGGGACCTTACCTGTGTTGACATTCACATGGATGAGCTCTATGGTATCATCCTATTTAACCAACTTGGTGGTATGTTTGTTGCCAACATACACTGAAACACTACACATTTGGTCCCAGTCTGTGCTGTTGTTGGTTTAAATGTGTGGAAAGCACTGTAGCCTTGCACTTCCAGAGTACTTTATACGGCTCTAAACCAAGTCTAAATCATGGAACAGATGTCTACATTCTCCAGAGTGAGAACAGCTTGAAGGGTGTGGAGTATTTTTTTAGACTCTGAGAATTGATCAGTAACACCTTAAGGGTGCTTGTAGGCTTTTTTACTATGTTAGCAGTTTTGTCTTTTTGGCAATGCCTTAAAAGGCTCTAAGGAGGCAGATAAAGTTTTGGACAATATCTGAAAACCAAGGGAGGACAGTTTTAACCCATCCCTGGTAAAGCACCATGGTTCTTTGACCTTGTTCTCTCATACTGACAGGTTTTGGGGCCCCCTGGAGTGATACCAGAAACTAGGACAGTTATTAAAATCAATAATTTTATGTTTATACTGTAGCATCATCCTTGGTAAAGATAGAATGCTGCTTAATGCAAGGCTCATAGCTATCTGTGGCACATATTCTGAGAGATCTATTATGTCTGTGTTCATATAGTCCAGTGAGGAATGTCTCAGGTCATTTATACTCACATGGACAATGATAGAATCATGTTGGTACCTGGGGTGCAGTAACTTGAGTGTGTGGATGGTATTGCAAATCCTGGCTCCAGATAAGCAACTAACTGCAATCTTATTGTCTAACCTGGTGAGTGGGTCATCTGTATGTGACACAAGGGAGTCCCCAATGACAAGAGTATTAGATAAAGTGTATGCTTGCCTTATGGTCTTTGAACTTGGGGGAAATTTAGGTGTACGCCTATGTGAAATATTTGGTGTTACGTTTGGTATGTGCTTTAAATGATTGCTGAGGAGCAGTATGACCATTAGGTGGCTTTGAGGTCTTTGAGATTTTTGAAGCTTTTCTTTAAGCTCCTCAGCATAAGACAGTTTGTGTGTGTGGTGAACGCTATGTGTGAGGGATGTAGTGTGGGTATTCCTGACATCCTCATTTGTATGAGAGATTTTTTGCCTCCAAGGAATTTGAGTATTTACACCTCTCACATACAGTGTTATTTTCTTTAATTATTAACTGTTTGTCTGAGAACATGAGACAATTGCTGTATTACCTTAGATTGCTCAAATCTGGCAAGCTGGCCAAAGAGACATTTGGAAATTGCATATCTGTGTTGATTGGTCCTGAAATAGGGCTGCCTGTTTAGGATTAAGGACTGGGTATTAGCAGGGGTCTCCTATGATAGTTTATGGGGTAGTGCTATCTGATATACCAGCTTGCTACTCTAAACTTATTTCCACAAAATGCCACATGGTTTAATAGGTTTCAGATCTAATTATAACATTATAGGTACATTTTACTGTCTAGGCATTTGCTACTATACAGGACACTGCTGTCCTCTGCTGCCCCGTAGACTGCTCAGTGCAGTGAAAAGAAAAGGCTGGAAAACTGAACTTTTCATCTAGAAGGAACTATATAAATCCTTCTAAAATAAATTCGGACTATGTTAGATGTATTATTACATATACAAGTGATAATAAATATATAACAGAAATTATCTCGAAGAACTGGCCTATCCTGACAACAAATGAAGATATTAAACAATTGGTTGGTATAAGACCGAATTTTGTTTATAAGAATTCTAAGAACCTGAAACGGATATTATGTGATGAAAAATTGCATAGATCATTGACACCCTATAATCCATTCAAAAATAACATAAGAGGAACCCACTCTTGTGGGAAGTGTAGTTCTTGTGAGTGGATATCTAAGGATAAGACATTCTTCCACTCTGAGCTACTATTTAATTTTGAATTCAAGTGTACAGCAAACTGTGAGGATAGTAATGTCATATACCTGGCCACCTGTGAGTCATGCCCAGCTTTTTATATAGGCATGACCACAAGGAGGCTCAGGGATAGGATACAAGAACATATTTATGCCATTAAAAAAGCTGACAAAAAGAATGCGTTAGCTAAACATATTGTAGACTATCCAGAACATAAGTTTCTCTTTAGAGTTTTACAAAAGAAGAAAATGAATACTAGAAAAGGTGACAACTTCAATGACCTTGAGAACTTAGAATTAAATTGGATATTTAATTTTAGAGCTCAAAGTCCTCCAGGTTTGAATGTATATGTGAGTATTAGATCACACTTGAAAAGACGGAAGTATTAACACAAAATGAAATGTTTGTCTATTGTATATGGTCCCTATCAGTTTTATTATTTAGTTTTTAGTTCTGCATTCAGCATTACACTTCACAATGTATTAAGAATTATTTCTTTTTTGGATTCATATGAATATATATCTATTTATTTATTTATTCATTTATCTGTCTATTGTAATTATGTATTATACAGATGTTAGTTTTAACACATATTTATATACATATATTAAAAAGCATCTTTATATGGGATTGTTATGAAGTGTTTTAGTATAGAGGTTGTGAATGGGATGATGGTGTTTTAACATGCAACCAGCTACAGTTCTTTGGCTGATGTGTATATAGGCTGCAATATGATTTGTATATAATCTAAGATCAGTAGTTTTTAGTGAGTAGTTTTATGCATATACTAAACTTTGTTACATAGAGGCTGTGCATAACATGGAGCTTTTCCACCAGATCTTAATAATAGCTTTATTTAATATAAGAATAATGTATTTAATGGCTGCAAGAATAGGAAATATTTCTCTGTTTTATAAGAGTGGCATTTTGATTTGTTTCTTTTTAGAAAAGCATGTAGTTAATTAGTTTTGGGCTACACCCTGCCATAACTAATTGAAGAAGTGAATAACCATTACTATAGGTTAATTAATTCCTAATTTCAATAATGCTTGTGGATATAAGGAATGTGTTTTTACTATTGTTCATTGAATCTGAAGAAGCGTGCCTTGTGGAAGCACGCGAAAGCGCTCATTCTGTCATTTTAAATAAAGAAGATTTTATTACGTGGTGGTGCTCTCCAGTTTTTACTACATTCTAAAGAATGTTTGTTGAAGGCTTGCACAAGTATATGTTTTACTGACTATAAGTCGTCTTATATGGAGATGTGACTTTAGTGTGATTAAAAGAGTGGTTGGTTTTGGCTGATATGGCTGATATAATTAGGGAGTTGAATGTGCTGGGTGTGGTTAATAAAGTATAAATGTAGATGTGGGCACAGTGGCAAGTGATGGGGTAAGTGAGCAAAGCAGACCATCTTGCCCTACTTGCTGGGTAGCAGACCTCCCAACCATCCCGAATTACTCGTTTTTTACTGAGATTTGGGGTCCCAATAATGGGGTGCCACGATTCCCGAGTGGCACCCCTTCATTTCCGATTTTTTCGTCTATTTTTTTAGACTTTTTAATTTCCGCGCTTTTGGAGTTGACGTCATCATGTGCGCGATGATGTCAGCTCCATCAGCCTGTCGGAATCGGAATTAAGCTCCAGGGACATGCGTGGGAGGCTGGGAGCGTCAGCGCATCTTTTTGAATACTGTCTGGGAGGACTGCCGTCATTTCAAAGGTGCCATTATGGATACAACTGCAGAGTTTTAAGCTGCCGACCATTATGGATTTAAGCTGGATACGACTGCAAGGTACTGTTATGGCTTTAAGCTGGCTACAACTTACTGCAGAGTTTCAAGGTGCCATCTGGGCAGAATGGAGTTGACGGACTTGACGATATAGTTTTGCTTTAAGGTACTAGTGCCACTGCTACCTCTGAGAAGAACTTCCCTTAATTTACATATTCTGAGTTTATCCATGTAGACTAGAGTGTTTCACAAAATGTTTGGATGATAGTGCATATTACATTGAAAGGCAGCTTTATTTGTGAGTCTTTTTACATGAGAAAATACAAGCATGCAGCATGCATGCGTGAATATTGTCTGTAAGCATTCGGCATCTAATCTTATTATCTGCTAATTATATCTGCAGCTCACTAAAAGCATTTACGGAAAACCTGAAGCGGTTTTGTTAAACTGCTTTGGAACTGGTATCCCTCTTCCGTGTTATGAACTTAACATGATCCTGTCACAGTAGCCTGTCTGTTATGTCTTCTTTTCTGGGTAGAATCTACTGATTTTTAAGCAGATTTCAGCCTTTTCTTTTTAAGACATCAATACTTCTATTCCTTGTTAACAATAACTAGTGTTAAACTGTGTAATTGTAATGAGGTCATTTTTTGCTGGTGGTCATGACAGGCTTTTAAGTGTAGCTCATAAAGGGCATCTATAATGAAATAGTTTACAGCTCTACAGCTGTATCTGTGTGTATGTATTTATATATTTTCATTGCATACAATTTCTGCATTTGATTCTTAATAAATTATAAAATACTGTTGACATTTACCGAAGGGGGTTATGTGTTGCTGAAGTGATTAATCTAGGTATTAGACAGATATACAGAATCCTGTAGTACTGTTCATTTTTTTTATTTAGATTCTTCAGCTTCTTTTTTGTGTAGTTTACCTTGACTTACACAAGCTATATTTGTGTCTTTTATTTGCTTAAGTGTTAGCTTGCCCTGTTTCTTGCTTATGTCACTGCTCTGAAAGTGTGTGTGTGAAAATGCCCCCATTGAATGGAGGTGGTGGCTAGAAAGGCTCAAACCCTGTACCTTGTGTACAAGGTAAAAAGAGCTTAAAGTCCCTAGCTACCAACACTTGTGAACGCATTCCTCATATTTTTGTTCTGTTCCTCATTAAATCTGTGGTTTTAAAGATTTTTGTTGAATGATTGACTGAATTCACTAAATACTGATAGGCGTTTGAATTTCAGACTTCACATTCTTCAGAAAATAAATGGTAACACAAAACCATTCCAGCAATTTTCTAAGTTTCTAAGGTCAGTTAAGTAATTGAAATGTGTCCCTATTTTGGGGCTGTATTCTCGCATTATTGGCTTTGTCCACATTTTTTGTGCTAAGAGGTTGAGAGCTATGGTGAGAATTGAGAGCTGAATTCACTAAATTATAGCCATTTAAGTTTCAGTCTAACTGACTTTCAAGAAGCTGATGATTTGGAATAGGGTATGTAGTGACTGTAGTGCACAGAGTCCTGGGTTCAAGATGATGAAATGCATGGTGGTAACCTGTTTTATTCTAGCAACTTTCCAAAATTATATGTGTCTCTGATTTTTGCCCTTTTGCCCCCCCCCCAAAAAAAAAACTGAAATTGAAAATAAGTGCAAGAAGCTGTGTAAGCTGCCTATGGATTATACTACTGTCATTCTATTTATATATTTACACTTTTATGATGGAAATGTTCTTAACTGGGCAGTTTTTGTCATTACTGGTTCATGATTTTGTTTCATTGCCTACTGGAAAAATGTTCAAACAATATATTTAAAATGTGATTGTGTGTGTGTAAGTAGACTTTTATGATGGAAATGTTTTGAACTGGGCAGTTTTGTCATTATTGGTTCATGCATTTTGTTTCATTGCCTGCCTACTGGTAAAATGTTCAAACTATAAATTGCACTCTAACTTAAGTCTAACAAGTGTGCTGTATTATACAAGGAATATAATTTAATAAAGTCAGGAAGGTTCATCAAAGAATGCATGTATGTTTCTTGTTTTGTGTGCAAGGGGCCTATGATTTGAAAACAGCCCAAAGATAATCTTTATCCACCACTGGCCAGATGCATTTTCTTTGGATGTGGTGTGGGTTTCAATGCTGTTTCAATGAATGTGAGTTTCAAAGGCAGAAAAGTTTTAATGCCAGGTCTGTTTTCATTGTGAGACAGTATTGTTTGTTTAGCAGATACCTATTCGTGTTTGTGCTATAAAATGCAAAAATAAAATCTAAATAATAATTGTAGAAGCAAAGCAGTATGCATACATTAGTGTTTATGGTAAATGGAGTGAAAAAGCCAGATAATAGGACATTGGATGGCTGCAGGGGGACTCTGGTACCATATTTTGGTTGTCTGTTCTTCAGTTTGCATTTGAAAGCTGTTATCCCAGAATTCCACCGGCATGGGCGGGGTTATGTAATTATGTACGCAAATTTTATGTTAATCAGCGTACAGATTTGTACCTAATTTTCATGGGCCTTGTCCAGATTTCTGATGATTCCAGGTTGAGAGGTATGCTGGGTAGTTGTTAACTAGATTCTATAGGGATGCTCAGTCTCCTAAACCAACTAGCCAGAAGACTATCTGTGTTTAGTCTGAGCCACTTTATGCTTTCCTGTGATAATGAATCAAACAAGTAGCACAAGGAAAGGAAGACAGACAAGCAGAAAAGGAAACAAAATGAAAGACTCATAAATACACATGCAAACAATGAAATCTGTGTTTAGGCACATACATTACAGGATTGTGGTTCTACTTTGTGTTATAACAGCAGTATTGAATGAAACACAGAATGCCAAATTAAAGATCCTGAGAACATAATTTACAAAAACAAGAAAATCCAGAGCCAAACTACATCTAATCTTGTCACAAGTCAATCAACACTATAGTACCTCCAGTTTGTTTTGCCATAGTCACTTTAAGTACATTTTACAAGGCTAAGCCCTCCTCTACCACTCCTCTACTAAAATGTGTCTATTCTCAGACAGCAAACAACCTCCAAGAAAAGAAATATGTTTTTCTTGTAGAAAATGTGTTTTGTGGTTTTCAATGGGTGTTCAAGGTCACAGTTAAAAATAATAGTATTGTGGGTGTAGGGTTAGAAATTGGCCTGCCACCTGCAAATATAAATTTGCAAGTCTGTTATTGTTTTCTTCAAAGTACTATGTTTTTTCATTCTAGATTATTTTATCTTGAAAGTATTTAACATATGTAAATAATACACGGGACAGAAAGAAAGACAGACAGGCAGATGGGCAGGCAGCTAACTAGCTATATAGCTAGATAGCCAGAGAGAGAGAAATAGAGAAATAACCAGTTATTGTTTATTTTATTGCATACTTTCCTAAAATTGAATACATAAAAAAACTTATTAAACATTTTATACAATTAGATTATGCTTTATTGACAGAGTACAAATTAAACTTCTAATGTATTTGAAACTTTGCAGCACTGAACAGATGTCCTGCTGTACAGCTTATCATTTCTCATTTGAGCATCTTGGTGAGAAAGCATATTTTGTTAAATCAAGGTAGTCTGCGAAGACAGGAAATTATAAATAAATTATATGCTGTCCAGTAAATTGGTGTAAAAACTACCAGTTTTGTGTGTTTATTCATAAATCTCAACTGTAAATGTAGGGGAGAGGTGTGGACCATTTATACATATTTTATCTTTTTTCCTGAAAGTGCTTAGCATTATGATTATTAAGAAGCAAGATCGATTTTTTCCTGCATAATTTTGGTCATTGTGTAGCTGAAAATAAATTGCTTGCTGTCACTGGCTCATTATTCATACTTTTGCTAAACACCCCATCCCCAACAAGAATTACATTACAAAAATATGTACATCATACATTTTAAAAATATATTTTAACAGTTTAACTTACGCTCTTAACTTCTTATTTTTCTAATTGTTCCCAATTGCTTTGTAGCTCATAATTCTATACTTTGCCTGAAAAGTGAAGTAATTATTAAGTTAAACTTTCAGTGGTTTACAGGTTAAATTCCTACCTCTAATGGTAGTGACAGAAATTCATTTATGTGCTACATAATGGAAGGACTACATGATATCACTTGCTCTCTGTTTAAACAGGTGGTAGCTCCAGAACTCATTGAAAACAAAGGTAATGCCTGGGTAAATAGTTACAGCAAGGATGGCTGGTCTGAGAAGACTTTGTAGGTTCATGGCATGGAAGAACATACATGGAGTCTTAATGTCAAAATTTATGTAAGGTTAGGGAGGGAAAGACTACACAGATGAAACATAGTAAAGAAATAAATATGCATAAATGGGTGAATGAATGAATGAATGAGTGAATAGAAATAGTCTTCTACCTTCAACATAATGGTTTTGAGACTTAGATGTCAGGAAGACCTATAACAAGGTTGACAGATCAACAAATCCATAGATCAGCACACAGTCACACACACACACACACACACACACACACACACACACACACACACACACACACACACACACGACTAATGCCTAATTTTGCTGTTACAGCTGTACAATTATGCTTAACAATTTGCAACTTTGAGGCTCAGATTGTTGTCATTAAATTCCAGAAGGTGCTATATATTCACCCAGACATATATTGCATCCTTATTCTGCAACTACTGGTCAGCTGCAAATACATTCACAACATTACCTTTTTACTCTTGAACTGAAACTTGCTATCCAATCAAAAAGAAAAACTTAGTTTTATCTGGTGCAAAGTTGTCAGTCCTGCATGCTTGGTGATCTACCGCTAAACTTTTCATAAATTGATTGGCTTTGCTGATGTCACTATATCAACAAGCGTTGTTTCTTGGCAGTGATAATATACGACTGTGAGATTATGAAATACCATAAGTGGGGAGCCTTATCACTTCTATTTTTTTCACTTACAGTAAGCCTTTTCAGATCATTGGATCCTAACATTTAGATTTCCACAAGAGGAGGTCTCAGCATGGAATGCACTATTACTGGCAGAGTTGCATGTTAATATGGCAACCCTGAGAACTGGCTAATGCTAATTAGCCATGTTGTGTCCCAGCAAAATGTCAGCTGTAATCCAATTTATGCTGCCAAGGAATTCAGAGGATTATTCAGTACTATAAAATATAAATGCTGAAGGAAAAAGTGAGCACTATCAAAAGACATTAGTCACACTTTCACAACTATGGAAGCAGTCTGTGAGTTAAGATGTGTGCGAATGTGCATGTGTGTTTGTGTGTATGGGTGTGTATGTGTATGTGTGTGTCTGTATTAGCATGTACATGTGGATGAAATGGAAGTGATTCAGTGACTATTAATTAATGTCAGGGTAAGGCTTATTTATTAATAAGTGAGAGTGTGTTTGTGTGTGTGTGTGTGTGTGTGTGTGTGTGTGTGTGTGTGTGTGTGTGTGTGTGTGTGTGTGTGTGTGCACGTGCACAAGGGTGTAGTGAATTTAGGGGTGCCTTTGCCAAAGTGGTACATGGTATACCTTTGTCAATGCAATGCATGGATCAGCAGGAAAAACACTGCCATGATAAGGTTTGTCATGGACTGCCGGGAAGAATACTACCAGCATAAGGTAAACTGCTATGATAAGGTTTGATATGGACTGCCGGGGAGAATACTACCACCATAAGGTACACTGCCACAATAAGGTCTGACATGGACTGCCAGGGAGAATACTACTACCATAAGGTACACTGCCATGATAAGGTCTGACATGGACTGCCGGGAAGAATACTACCACCATAAGGTACAATGCCACGATAAGGTTTGACATGGACCGCCAGGGAGAATACTACCACCATAAGATCTGACAATGCTGATGTTTACCTATAGTGAGATTCAGAGACACATTAATCAGCCAGAATCATATCACATTTTTTCAGTGTTGCATAAAATGACCTTCCCTAAACTCTTCCAAATACTCACTGACAAACAGTTCCACTTCCAAAGAAATCAGTCACCAAAGTCATATAACCAGCTGGATCATGTAAACTGTGCAACAGTCAGTGACTAAGGTCCATTCTTACAATGCACATATTTTATGTAATGCAGCTGCCTATGTAGAATTTGTTTTTTGAAATCCTGAAGAGAATTATATAGTACCAGAGGAAAAATTTTCTTTTTTGTCATTGAAACAAATGATGATACAGAGACAATAAGTTTAAGAATTAATTAAAATCATAATGCTTTGTGCCAGCAAAAGAAAAATTGCAGGATTCAGTGGTATGATTATGCCTGATACGGAACTGCACCATTCCAGTTTTAAAGCCATCATAAAACAATATTGTGCAATATGATTAAAACTGTGAGAAGCAGACTTGAACAATGCAGAATTCCTCTGGCTTCTTTACTGCTCTGAGCATTACTAAACAAGTAACTTAATCTGCATGTAGTGTATGGAAATTTAAATAGCATTTCAGCTTCTTTTATGCTTTTTTTCTAGAGTCAAATTTGTATTACAATAGGGTTATATGTATGCTTCATTTCATATGCCAATAGCAGTAAATATGTTTTTTGTGTGGGGTGGGTAATAAAAAACATTGCCACCAACTTCTAGAAATTTTTATTTGTTTTTATTAAGATATGAACAGAAATAGAAGCACAGTAGTAGAGTGCAAAGTACATTCTTAAATAAATGACATTTTCAACACACATTTCATCAGAGGTACCACTTACACGTACTTAATGAAGAAGTGGGTTATGTCATCAAGTCCTGTTTCAGAAATGCTGCAAATACACAAAACTGTAAAGAAAAAGGTAATAAAATGGGTGTTATGAGACAGTACCCCATACTTTGTATGCTGATGGTTTTTGATATGTTCCACCATACTAAACATAACTTTCTGAAGTTATATCATCTCATAGGAAAATAGCAATTCCTCTGAAATGGGCTGTCAACATAATGAGATGCTGAGACACAGTCAATAATCCAAAATAAAACGCACACTATAACTCTTTTCTCATAAAGTAACAATTTCAGAGTTGAATGAAACTCATAGCTTCCGGCAAAATACAAGTGTTTGCATCAGACGATACTGAACACAGTGTTTTGAAAATTGTTCTTTTCTCTGAATACTCCAAAAACAAGCATTTGCATTTTCTCTCAGCGACTGTGACCTCAGATATGATTATTGTGCATCAGGAGACAAAAGTGCTATACCTGCCCTCATGGGCTGAGAGAAGAGCAGAGGGTTGACAGCCACTAGTTTGAAACCAATAACTGACTGTACTTCTGAGCAGAATTTTGTATTCCCTGAGAAATGTTTTATGTTTTGGGAAAATCTTGCTAAGCTAATAATTTAGGGTCTACACTGAACTGAACATTAGTTGCATGGTTTAAAAGCAAAAAGCAACAACATGATCATATTTTTTCTAATACTGATTTCAAGTTCAATAGTATTTCCTTGTGTTTCCATGAATATCATGCATTAGACCTGAAAACCAATTCATCTGAAGTTTACAGCAGATGGTACTTCTCAACGGCAGCAATTTATTTTAATGGACACTTCTGCCCCCTAGAGAATGAGGCCATGTCAATGCAGTAACAAATCTCTCTTGCTAAGAACCTTGATCTTCCATATATTTGTCATTATTTTGTACACTATACATTAAGAACAGTGGTTACTGTATGAGAGCAAATGGTACAACATAGTTTGGAAAAAAATCCAGGCATATTTTCTTGCCTCCTTCCTGTAACAGCAAGTAACTGTAAATTCAACATAGTAAGTGCGCTCTTCAAGTAACTGCAGGTGTTGGTCTTCAGATAAATACTAGTAATTGTAAATAATAAAGTGCAATGTTGCAAAAACATTTCTGTGTAGCTATCACTGCATACGTCGAGTGTACTTTAGTCTGGGAAAGTACACACATAAGTGAAACACAGTTCCACTTTAACTCAGCAGGAAGGAATGTCGCTAAAATGTAATGCTGCTTTGTTTATTTATAGATGCCATTTTGCAAAACATATTACCACAAACTGTTCTAAAAGATAACTACACACACTTGATCTTTCTACTATAGAACTGTAAACTTCACAAATTCACATTGCTATAGCTATATTAGGTTTAGCTGACTTGCTTGTTGTTTTGTGGAATGTAACAATAAGAATCTTGGGCCTATAGGATACCTACAACACAGCATATTCATAAAAAATATCAAAAGATACAAAAATGATTGTTGGGCTCTATGTGGTGTTATTCCATTTCAGAAAATAGTCTTCTTGGCATTTATTTTGTTTTCTTTGTCAGCTATGCAAAAAGCATTAAGCAGTGTTAATGAATTACAATGTTTTGGAATGTGCATGAAATTAAAGAGAGTAAATAAATATGGAACAGGACATGTCAGTAAAACGCTGCTTATAGGAAAACTTAGACTGAAGTAGATTCCATTTCAAAGCAGTAGATTAGTAGCTTTTGACATTATTTTAATGCAAAAAAAAACCTTTCTAGACAGAATGTTGTTAATTACACTATAAGCAGCAAATGTAAAATTCTTCATTTTGATTGACGGTTTTTCTAACAAGAAGAATCCAGTTCTAAGATTATTATTTAATCATTTAGGGAGTTAAAGACTAAAACATAAAATAAAAGAGAGATCAGGAATTCATCAATCCATTTAATACTCTTAAATCCATATAAACAGGTACTGTTACAAATAAAAGTCATACCAAATTTCAGTTGATGTGTATGCTATGTCTCACTGCAAATAGTACTCAGTAGTCAGATCAAAACATCACAAATATTAACAGGCAGTGAAAAAAATAAAGTAAAGGAGTACAAATGTCCAGCAGTCAGTTCAGTCAGTACTGCTGTGACAGCTCAGATGATTAACACAATGCAATTGCCTGATATTTTTTCTCAAAAGTTTATCTTCAGTAATAACAAACCGAGCACTTTTGAGGAATATAGACCGCTTCATAAAAGTCTAAAAACTTGAAGCATTCTTTCCTGCATATTTTAGAAAGGAAAATTGTGCAAGTTGTGATGGATTCCATTTGAAGTATAAACATTTGTTGTTAGAGGACAACTAATATTTGCTAGGCAGTCCACAGATTACTCTCAGATTGTAGCAAAACATGATCTCCTTAAAGGTCTTCCGCATTTCTTGGCTCCGGAATGCATAAATCAAAGGGTCAATGACTGAGTTGCACATGATTAGGATAAGGTACATGTTAAAGTGCGACATGAAACAGATGCAGTAGAGATTCTGAGCACATGAGATCATCAAGATAAGATGGAGGAAAAATGGGGCCCAGCAGACAATAAAAATGCCAAGCAATATAGTCAGTGTGATGGCACCCTTCATACTGGTTCTCTGGTGAATGGAATTATAGCCAGGCAAAGCAGCAATTCGTTTAGCATGTGAACGAGCCATGAGAAACATATGGATATACAAAGAGGCCATGAGGATTAGCATAGTAAAGAACATTGTAATAAGACAGATGACGACAGAAGTTGATTCATAATAAAGGATGAATATAATGCCACAACCAGTGCAGAAGGTCCATATAACAGCAATAATGATTCCAGCTCGTCGCATGGTCATGATGTTGTGGTAACGCAGTGCGTAGAATATAGTGACATACCTGTCTACTGCAATTGCCAAAAGACTGCACATAGATGCCACCACAGATATGCAAATCATGGAGTCAAACACATTGTCCATATCACGCACGAAAGCGTCTTCCATTATTAAATGGCCATTGTTTAGCATAGACATGATGACGGTCTCTAAAGAATTAGACATACTGACTAAAAGATCAGCCACAGCTAAACTACACACAAAAAAATACATAGGCGAATGCAGATTCTTGTTTTTAACTATGGCAGAAATGACAAGTATGTTCTCAAGGAGGCTGATAATGCCCAAGGTCAGGAACACTTCAGTTGCTATAACTACTTGCTCACATGATGATGATTTGTTCTTCCCAGTAAGTCCACTGTAGTTCTTGCTTATCACACTTACATTGAATGTCTGAGTATGTTGGAAGAGTGAGTTGTTCATTGTGCTTGGTATAAGGAGAGCTCCGTCAATCATTTATTGGTACTGTTTGTAGAGAGGCGGGCTGAATCTATGTATACGATCCATAGGTGGCATGTCCTATGTGCTGACAGCAAAACAAGAACTACAATCACATGGTTTCAAATGAAGTTTCATCTCTGGAAAGGAAAACAAAAGACAGTACAAGTTGGCATCCCCACAAGGCAAAGTATTCTTTCCACATGTTTTATCTTTGGCAGTTGACTGCTGCTGTCACTGGCATGTTATTTGTAAAAGCACTATTATAAAAATGTGTAACATTCACCTGTTCGTGTGCTTATGACATGTATACTTTAAACACATGAAGATTCCTCAACAAAATAATTTCCTATTTTGTGTCATTAAGCAGACTGCTAATAACCTTTACATTTATTAACATATTGCTTCACAGATGCAGTAGAATGAATGATTTCACCAAAGGTAGACATTTTTTCATGTAGCAAAAGAAAATACAAGTTTTACTGACTGTTATCAGGAAAGCATATAGTCAAGAGGGAACTGACAGCCGTCAAACCCAGGCATCTGGATTCACATCTCAGAATCATAATCATTTTGGTACACTGCATCCTTAATACAGTGATACAAAACTAACAAATACCAGCTCACATTTACCTCACTTTTACCAATCTAATTTAAACAGCATTAATATAATTTTACTTATACTGCAATAGATAATTCAAAGGACAATATGTACTGCTACAGGAAATGTATTACTTTAAAAATTTTGCACACATTATCATTAATTTATTTGATTTCTCATAAGTTATTTACACATTTCTGTGACATACAGTTTCTAATTGCTGCAGTTTTTGCACACTGGCACAGATGTCACTCTTAAAATCAATACCTCCTCTTAAAAGACCACTGAATTATTGCATACTCAGCTGAGTAAACTAAAAAACACAAGACCAATTTCTGTTTATACATTCATATATCAAGCCAATAACTATAGAGGGATTTGAATCAGAAAATATTATTTCATAATTTAAAGCATTTGGAAAACAAGCTGTCAAAATAAAAAGAACTGCCCATGTGCTTGCATTAACTGTAATGATCAGTGATGTATGGCTTCAGGTAAGTAAAGGAAATTATTCAGATTTTTCACTTATAGATAAATGCTGCACATAAATGTCACTGCCTTTGAGTAATCTAAAAGATCAAGCATACCATCATACTGGGATAGTCCTTGATTTGATATTAAGCACTGCTATCATGCTGTGGTTTCCAGACATCTGTTTTTCAAGGACAGTCTGCATGAATATGTATGTATACTACATAAAGTGTCGACACTCTTTCCTTCTGCTGCCTAGGATTGTTATGCTCATCTCCTTTCAGCTACTAGGCTCAGTAAAAGTAAAGCATATGCAGTATTTCTGTTATTACTAAAGACATTTCTGTAGTTAAGCTTACTAAAATATGAACACTGAATTTCAACTCTGCATGTTAAATGCTTCTTCCATAGTTAAGTCATTGAGAATAAAATCATTAAAATATAAATGATGCATCATTCTTGTATAGCTTGAAAAATATAATATTAAATATTTACCAGTGAGTTTTGCCTTGATCATCAGGTTACTTTTATTGCCATGTCATGTCAGATCTTGAAGTTTATACGCGTGATGCCTTTCATTAACAAAATGCATGCTGTGAACATTAACTTGAATCGGTACTTGTATTCAAATCCAGAAGGCGTTTGCAGCTGAATGGCTGAAGCTGTCTGAAACCTGTTGGTTTTTCAGCTTTATAGTCTCAGGAATATGAATGGGTTGGAGGAATGTCAAGAGACTCCTCCTCTAGTTTAATGAGAAAAATACCAATCTGAAGGAAGCATTCTCACACTTTATTCTTGTGCTACAGCCTAGTAGAAAGACGCAATGCACACCTAACTAATGTTTTATCCAGTCGCACTGATATTTTTAAAACCATAGAGCTTTGTTGCTCCTGCTGGACAATCACAACTGCTACAGTAGCTGTTTTATATCTTTGTTATGAATATACAGTGATTTTTTCTTTTAAGAAATTTAAATTTTCTGTTTTGTGTTAGAATTTCTGACCTATATGTTTAATTTAAATGTAGCTGTTCCATTATTTAATTCCTCAAATCACAGTTAATACATTAAATGCATATTACTGTTAAATGAGAGCTGTTTCCCACAAGGACTGAAGGTTTGTGTGAAACCCTCATATACTGCTTCCTTTGTAAAGGAGCCTTTAGCACTTTATGGCATTTTTTGGAGAAGAGCATGCTTAAATCATAAAACTTCTGAAGATATTGTGCTTAAATATTAGACACTTTGTCTGTCCCAGTCATGTCTAGGAAATAAAGCTGGTTCAGTACTGCTCAATGAATTCTAAACAATTAATACTTTAAGATGGATTATATAAAAACTGTAAAAGTATATGTTTTTAATGCATCCATATGCCACTCATATATATTTACTCTAATATTCTAAAGCAAAATGGTAGCACTGACAAAAGGGGGCTGCACACTTATTTCATCAGAAACATTAGGTTATCAGAGTTGTTGCACCTTGTAATACTTACATAATAAAGTACTGGAGGTGTTTGCTATGTGATGCAAGTAGAAGACAGTGTATAGTTTATTATGACATCATAAAGATCTGATACACAAATATCTGTCTAACTGCACATTTCTCTTTTTTTATGCTGCTGTGTGTATGCATAGTATGCTTGATCTTTCATCCAAGTATAAACAGCTTCTTAGTCTCATCAAAATAGTATGTGCTTCCTCCAGAAACTGGAGAGCTTATGTCCTGCACATAATTTTCTTGATAAGAAATAGCTAGCACTGGGAATAGATGGAATCATTGAAATGTTGTAACCATGGTTTAATATTTGGAAAATACAGCTCTACAGAGAATGACTTTCAAGTGCACTTAGGTCTGTCAGTTCAGATTACTTCAACATTAAAAATGAACTTTCTATTAGAGGATGCACACACCATCCCATAACAAACTAGGCAGTATTGTGTAAGACTGGCCTTAGGTGAAATGGTACCCTAAGTGAAAGAGCTTCATGGCACCCCTCCTTTATTCACTGTCCCTTATCCCTCCATCCCCCCAACACTGGCAGTTTCACTTTATTCAAATTACTCTTTTCTACATATTTTGCACATATTGTTTTACTCCTCAAAAATTTCCTACAGCCTTTCAATGCACCCTGACTAATGCAGTTTTGCTATAATAACTGTGGAGAAAATAAATCAGTTAATCTGGTGAACTAGGAGCCTAGTTTCCAGAAGCCATGAATAATTCTAGGTGTTTTTAGATGCATTTAAAGTCCCTCTCAAACCTTTTTACCCAGGTTATCAAAAAAAAAAAAAAAACATGAGCAAGTAGAAGGAATTCAGCATTAATCTCCAACTTTGCTTTCTCCTGGCATCCTTTCAACACACCCTAACTGGCCAGGAGTGCATTGTAATACATGTTAATACATGTGGAATAAATAACCAAATTAAGTCAAAAGTTTGGAAGCCAGAAAGCCCCTGAAATAATGAGTTCCTAGATACTCTTAGCTGCATTTTAAAGCATTTTATCTTTTTCAACCAATGATAAACTTACAAAAATCACAACTAAAGAAAAAAATGAATTTCTACTTATTGAATTTATTTTTGTTGGCATATTTCAGCATACCCTAAATGGGAACACTGCATTATAATAACTGGGTAGGAAATACTTAACCCGGGGGCCAGGGGTCATTAAGGTTAAAAAAATCTTTGTTTTATATCTGTTTGTTTTTTATTTTTTTTAGGTGCTTTGAAGTGCAATCATTTTAGTGCATTTTTTTTTTTTTTTTACATTTTGATCCAATGATTCGGCTGAACAAAAAATCACAATTAAGGAAAAGAAATTCACTCAGTTTATTTATTTATTTTTTCTTTCCTCCTTTCAACTCTAAATGGCCAAGACTGCACTGTAGTAACTATATAGGAAAGCACATGAACTAATCCTGCTCTCCACTAGGGCCTAGAAACCATAGGGTCATAGAGGCTCTGAAATGCATTTCAGTCCACTTTTTTCCAAAATCTGCATACACTAGTTTGCCCGAACAAAACACAAGAAAGAAATTCAATTTTGTTTTTTCTTTCCAGAAACAGATAAGTTATGTTCAAGGCTTAGTATTCATTGCTGGCAAAATAGTAGTAGTTCGCAGTAAACTGAAAAGATGACTGTTTGCAAAAATATACAGATCATATCTGACATGCTTGTTCACTTAACCCTGAAAGGACAGACAACTTTTATGTACTACTCTAATTTTGAGACAAAACTGAAATGAATCATGGAACAGTAACATATAACAATCTGTTGCCATCAGACTTATATAAACAGTGAGCTTCATTACCAATACCTACAAAACATAGTATACAAATCTGATGTTTGTCATTAATGTAAAAAAAAAAAAAAAAGCAGTCACAGTAATACAGTCCAACTTGTTGCTCCTAGACAGTACACTGCCCCTACATAATGATAGGGGCCTGGTATAATGGTTAAGGTGCTTGACTCAAAGACACAAAGTACAGTGTTTGATCCTCACTTTCAGGAAGGAACTTGGCTAGGCATAGAATGCCATAAGAAGGCTAGCCTAGTAATTTACTGTGAATAAGATGTAGTCACCTTCTGTATGCACCTCTGAAGTTTTTAAGGAGAATGAAAAAATAATAACCACACTGTCTCCAGCCCCCCAAGCAAAAATTATAAATACCATCTGTGTACACCTTGGAGGTTTGATTTGAGGAAATTTAATAAATAATGACGATACTATTCACAATACCCCCCAGCGCACACCACTTTCTACAATATCTTTCAGTGCAAACTGAAGAGTAGATCCAGTTTTAGAATAGGGGCTTTCAGAACAGAGGTTGCAACTAAGACTGTGTCAAAATCCACTTATTACAGTATGGGGGCCACCAGCACCTAGAAGATATGAGTCCAGGTATTCTGTAATACATTTTAATTCTTATTTTTGAAAGATAATGGGAGGAATTTAATAAAGCCTAAACATTTTTTTTCTTTCTGTGTAGGTGCCGCGCTGTGCTGCTAACATGGCTGCGAACATTTTTAGATTCAGTAAGTGCTGTTGAGCAGTGTGAATGCACACGCCAACACAGAAACTTATGGGCCATGCAAATCACCTCATAAGAAGGTGAATCATATGCAAATGAGGCAGGTAGAGTGATCCAGCAAGCAGATAGGCAGCCCTGCAGACCCCATGTCAGTGTCTGTTGCATGTCAGTGTCTGTGGTGTACATGGAAATATTCCATATACAAGAATGTAGACACACAAAAGGGGCTGTAAAATGTAGGTAGATAGACAGAAATGGCATAGCACACACAGATATGAGCAAAACTATCCTCTGTGTGTTCCAAACATTACAGTGAATATGTTAAAATACATTTTTAATAATCTTTGCATGTTGTATGATGTACCACAGTGGCAAACATGCCTTGTAAAAAAAAAAAAAAAAAAGTGGAAAATTCAAATATTAATATCATGAGACAGAAATGTATTACAAGACCCTGCGTGCATTAGACATGTGAACTTAACTAGCATAATGGCCACCAAGCTATCACAATCAAAGACATCTGTATACCTCTCAGTACAGGACCAGCACAAATTGCTCCAGTCCAATAGGGACTGAGGCAGATGCCATGTGTTAAGATGATGGTTGCCCAGCCAATCAAACAGACAGCATGTGTTGAGTTGCACTGAGGTGCTCTGTGTACCATTAGGCAGGGTTTGTTTCAAGGTTGTGTTTATGTCTGCTAGACAAATGTTTCCAACATGCATGTAGTACTAACATCACCTAGTAGGTTAATGCCCGTACAGTGAGTCATCCATCTACTATGCTCCAACAGATAGGCAGCATATGCACCCCAGCAAGGTCATGCCTTGCCCTGTAGCAGACCTTATAACAAATTATGAATGCATGAGTATGCTGACCACCACCATTGTCCTTGGTAGACTGTCATACAGATGTGAACCTATGCAGCCAAGCACGTATACTGCTGTACATTCTTGAAGTAATATTTCTGTGGTGCTGCCATGCCATGCTGTGCTGCTTCACTGCTGCCATGTGTCCCTAGGCTATCCTCTCAGAATCCTGGAACAGAAACATACACAAGTCCGTGACATACCTGTCATTGTGTAACAATACCGCCAGTACAACATCATACTACATAAGGTCCACAAAAGTATGTTGCATACTCATCACACATACCAGCATACAGTATATGTTGATGACCACTACAAGTGGCATGGAAAAACAATACTGCATTAGACAAGTACAAGTCAAGTAATACAGTCACCCTGTGCATCAGAGACATAGCTTCATTCCCCTGCATAGACAGGAAGGATGACAGGGATGTGGTACAGGTATCCTCACTTGCACAGGGTGATGTGTAGGGGTGCTGGAGGCCTAGGCTGGCCCAAATGGTTGACAGCATGTGTGTGAGTCAGAAAGGGGAACGGGTTAGATGGACGTTCCAGCACAGACAATGTGCAGTCCAAGACAGACACTTTCTCTGCCCACCGTCTGTCCATTGTATCAGTGAACCAATCCAGGGTGTCCCCAGTGCAGTGTAGGCAGTCATGGATGTCAGACTGTGCCACATCTATAACCCTAAGCATACATCTGGCGTTCCGTTCAGAATGTTACTGTGCTTCCATGATGGTCCAGAACATGGCATTCTACTCTCCTAACATGAATATGGGAGTCTATATTAAATCAGCAACCACTTAAAAAAGCGATCGCTGATTCATCAACCCCATGTAAGCAAAAGCTTACAATCCTGAACACTTAGAACAGCAATTTTTTTCCCAGGGAAAAAAAATCGCTGTTCCAAAAAAGAAAAGAAAAAAAACTTTTAAATATTACATAAAGTGGGGGGCTTCACCTCGTCACCTCAACATGGGGTGTTGTGCCCCTCACACCCACCCTACTTAAATATACCAACTCCAAGATCGCATTACAGTGAAGAAAATGGCAAAATAATGAAGGCGGCCAAGAGATTTCTTTCCCAGGGAAAGAATTCGCTTATATGCCGTTTTGATATTTTGCCATTTTGCGCTTTCAATTTTGATCAAGATGCATTCGAAAGAATGCGTCTTCAATCATATAATAGGGAACCAAATATGGTACCACCTGCCTCAGCAACAAAATCATTTCTTCTCACATTCAAACAATAGCCAACAAAATCTATAATTGTATTTACCAAGTCCTCAAAAACTGAACATGACTGTAGAACTCTGATAAAAGAGAAATGGCTCCCTGTTCTACGCAAGTTGACCTCCTAGGATCCCAACTCTTTGGACTTCTAGTCAATTAGACCTTCTTATCACTTGTTACTAAATTAATTAGACAACCTTCCGTTTAATGTGACCCCACAATGCAACCCCCCAAAACTAACCTGCATTGTACAGATTACTTTTCCTCTACAGTAGGTCCCAAATTCTCAGAAGGTGTTTAACCATAAATAAAACACGCCACACCTTACAATAAATTTGGTGCTAAGTTAAAGGCCCGCCTCATCAGCCATATGTCATTACTTCTCTTAGGGCCATATCAACTAACCTGAAACAATTCACTTTCTGTTTCTTCTGCTAGAGATACTCTTGCTGTACCTCATGTAGCATGCTGTATTTCACCACAGTCTCCACTTCTCACATATTTTACTTAACATTATTTATCCATCCAACTACTCACAATCTCTAACTATCCTATCGTTCCCACTAAGACAGTATATGACTGTAGTTATTTCACAGACTCCTCACTTTCTAAATGAGATTTGCCCTAATTTACTGAGAATACCGTGCATTAAAACTGTACACATTTTTACAGTTTTGAAACCTAACAATTGTATTTCACAGATGTATATTCGTTATACTCTTGTGATCTCTCACTAAATGTAATGTTGGCCTTTTTTGTATTCTAAAATGACATTCTTTTTATGAGTGCTCTACTCTTGTAAACACATTTTAAAAAAATGAAAGAAAATACACATTTGAATAAGTATAAATAAAAACATATACAGTTTTGCAATTCAGATGTGCTCACTTGAACCAAAAATGTGTGTTTTTGCATGTTTGTACATCTATGGCATTTAGTGTGTGCGTGTGTGCGTGAGTGCATGTGCGTGTGTGTGTGTGCATGTGTGTGCGTGTGTGTGTATGTGTGTGTGTCCGTGTGTGTGTGTGTGTGTGTGTGTGTGTGTGTGTGTGCGTGTGTGTGTGTGTGTGTGTGTGTGTGTGTGTGTGTGTGTGTGTGTGTGTGTGTGTGTGTGTGTGTGGCCTGGATTCATGGAAATCTGCTTCAGGGTAGTGGATGGTTTGTAATGTGTGTGGACAATTCACTGTCATATAAAATAGACAGGAATAGCTAAACAGTGATACGTGGCGTAAGTATGTAGAATAATATATAACAAGCAGCATGAAAATGGCATAAGAAAAGCACCACAGTGTAGTTAATAGCATATGAGAATGGGCATGGCATTACTATCATGATACCTTGTGCAGGCTTCATATGAATGAATCTGAGGCATACAGCAGATAGCAGATACTTCAAGTGGCAAGCTGCCACTATGCACAAAGAGGAACAACAGAGAGCATATGAAAAAGACCAGCCAACTTATACCCAATTAGCTGGATACATTATTCTTTGTATAAAGGAGATGTAAGTGAGAGTACACAGGAGTATAAGAGTATGAAAATGGGACAGCAAGCAAAGGAACACACAGTAAAAGATATAAAGCAAAACAGCTTGAGGGGAAGCATGGCACTTTTTACAGTGAAGGATCTCATTTTATATATTTTTACAAAAAAGTTTGGGTTTGTAAAGAGAGCACACAAACTGTCATAAGTGGATATTCAAAAAGGAATTAAAGTGCATGCATGAGGAGGGGGAGATTTGGGATGCATGTAGTGAGCCGGCTGCAACATTGTCTCACTATCCCATAAAACATACCCCACATACCAAACATAGAACCCTTTGTCTGCATAACCCTGTGGACAGTGGAGTATATGACATGTATGGGTGTATGTCATATGAGACAACACAGACATGTGAAATCGATGGCCCTCACAACCGTTTGGCCAACACATGTTCACACATGGCCATGGACGATGGCTAGAGACATGTAGCAGCACACAGTAGATGTGATGTGTTTGTGTGTACACCCTGTTGTACATTGGCTACACATGGTCCAACTATAGCCTTTATTGAATGGTTATATTGCAGATGTGGAACACTGGACATCCTACAGGCCTGTGCACAGCTTGTGGAGGTGTAACATCATTCGACCACATAAGATGTGTTGAACATCATGACTGTGTCACAGCATGGCAGTAGTCACCTGTACAGCATCCACATACATGCACAGACAACCACATCAGGCCACAGATACAGTACATTTCCCTTGCTGCTGTTGGACATCACTGTCAGCCATGCACCCTGTGTGTGTGGTACAGAAATGTCATGTGGTGCATGGTGTATTGACAAGTCTGTCATGTGGGGACATGGTTGCCAGGCAGCTAAACTATGTTTGCAGATGTGCAGGGGTGTCATCTGTATGGCCTTCGGTGACCTGTGTCACACATTCCACATCATGGTTTAGTGTGTATACACCTCAGCAACATGGGTCACAATCCACAGTATATATGTATTTTGTATGCACACAGTCATGACTATGCACTGTGTCTGTAATTCACACTGTATAGCAATTGAGATGCCCCATGATTCCATGCAATGGCACTGTGTCTGTACTTCACAATGTATAGCAATATAGATGCTTCATAATAACCTTTAATGGTCATGCAGATCTGCTAAATGTGCATTTTATCTGTAGGGCGGGCAGACAACACTACAATGTGACACCATTACCCCACTGTATATGTGACAGGATACCATTGTGTTAAACATGTATGCATGTCAATGCACATGTCAGCAGATTACATGTCATACTACATGTTAATGTCAAGGTCATATGTCACGCATCAGCCATGTGTACTGTTAACCTGTGCTGGTCCACATGGTGTAACTCAGGGATGCATGCTTACTATCATGATTGTGTGAAATGCATGGCTTCTGATATGACACATGCATGCTGTTGTGTGCAACCTAGGGATGTATGATAACTACCACTATTATTGTCTGAGCTGCATGCCATCTGCTGTATCACATGCATGTTGCATGCCTTCTGTCAAATCACATGCATGGTGTGTGTGTGTGTGTGTGTGTGTGTGTGTGTGTGTGTGTGTGTGTGTGTGTGTGTGTGTGTGTGTGTGTGTCTGTGTGTGTGTGTGTGTGTGTGTGTGTGTGTGTGTGTGTGTGTGTGTGTGTGTGTCTGTGTGTGGGTGTGTCTGCATTGTAATGTAGAGTCTTTGTTTGCCTTCACAGGTGATGTAGGTGCATTACCCTCCTGCGGTCCATCTGATGTTAGCATCCCCACAGACACTAGCAGGGATGAGGAACATATGCTTGAGGCACAGGCAGGGTTGTCAAGGGCTGAATATTTGCCATTGGTTGCCATTCCACCTATACCCCCCTCATCCCCACACACAGATCTCATGCCAGCACATACCCCATCACCAGTGGCCATAGAGGAAGGACAGTTGGTGTGTGGTAGCTTGGAACAGGAAAGTGTGGTGGCTACAGAAGGTGTGTATTCATACCACGGTGTCAGGCAAATGACTGGAGTTGGGCCACACAGGCATGTGGCTAGTGCTGCTCGTAGGAGGACCTCTGGCTGACATGCCCCTGCAGGACAGAGCGCAGCAGCTGGTGTCACCAGACGCTTGTTTCAGGCTGTAATGGTGGCACAGGCATGTGCTGAATGGCAGAACTGACAAGGGCAGAGGCTTCAGAGGGCTGCTGTCTGTTCTTTAAATGACAACATCCAAGCATTGGCAAATGCTCAACAGCAGATTGCTGAGGTTTTGGACAGACTATTGGGTGACATGGTTGGAATCCTTGACCATGGCATGACAATCTATGAGCGTGAGCTGTCTGTGCTGGAACATCTGGTAGGAGTGAGGTGTAGGGCACGTTGATGTAGGTCAGCTACGTCACCTGGTACAGGTCTACGTGAACAAGCTACCTCACATGCCTACTCCCATAGTGGTAGTAGCAGCAACAGTGCAGCTGGTGCTGTGCTGTCCACACCAGGACACAGCAGACCATGTGCATGTGGCCCTGGATGGTCCCAATGGGGACACAGTTCCAGTGGACATGTGTCATCGGACAGTACCCAATCTGCACCTCTGCCTGGTAGTGCCCGTGCAACCCCTGGCAGGCACAGGTCATGTGGCCATGGCCGGACACCGTGAGCTGTAAAACCTGGTCTTTACAGTCTGGAACCGTCAATAATACCCCTGTGTAGGCCAGACACATGGCAGAACTGTGTGCACACATACACACACACACACACACACACACACACACACACACACACACACACACACACCAGAAACATCTGTAGGGCACCACAACACTCACATGCATAACAACCACACATGGTCAATTAGATCACAGGCCCTAACCCACACACATCATGTCATCCACTGGTGCAGCCTAGGCCCCTGGCAAACATTATCACCCTGTGCATATGATGATGCCTGTGCTGCATCCCTGTCATCCACACCATCGGTGCAGGGACATGCTCATGTGGTCTGATGCACAGGGTGAACAGAATAGGGAGATAAGAGTAGATTACAATTGTTGTGTACTGTTGACATGCAGCAGACATACCAGGTAGTGCAGGTTTAGATTGCATTGTTTTCTGTTCATAGTATGTGTCTTGGTAACCACAGTAACAGCATGTTGTTAATGATGTCCTGCTTCCCTCCTTCAAGTCTAATTGCATGTACCGTTGAGTACCAGTGTTTGCAGTTCCCCATGTGTAAATGTGGACTACTCACAGGTATGTATGGCAATACCAGCATGCTATTCGTAGCTTCAACCTCACTGTTAGAAAGGCTGACATTCCAAAGATGTCTACACATCTACTGATCCAGGAGCATGGGAGCTGTGTACTAAGCTACAGTGGCTAGAGATGTGACATCCATACCGGGGGACATCACAGGTACAGTTACATGGGGCGGGGAGTTTACATAGCGGTCTAGCTGATGAGAAGGGTAGAGGCCAGTTGATAGCATGAGGCCTCACTGTGTAGCAGTAATACACATTCACATCACAGGATGAGAACACACAACTACACCCACACACAGGTATTCGCACACATGTATTCAGACACACAGTAACACGCCCACACTCACGGGGTCAACGACACTGTAACACACACACACTTGATAGTGTTGAGGTGAGGACCCCTGCCTATGTGTTAATCACCATTACAGTACTGTGCACCCACATGATGCAACACAGAGAATACACATGTACAGGTAGTCAGTAATGCCTAAGATCGACGGCATCAACATGGTAGTAGATTGCATCACCTGGAGGGGTTAGGGGTCCTATCTGTTCACTATGGCAACATACATCCTCACTCCATGGACCAGACAGCTATACATACATACACACACACACACTGTGGAGTCCACAATTAAATGCACCTATGTCATGCATATACAGATAGCTCACATGTGTGTGATACACACCCCACCACTGCCTATGTCTTGCTTTCTACACTGCAGTATGTACAGATCTCTACAACAGTGTACAGGAGTGTGAGTAACAACTGGGATGTATTCCCCACCATATGTGGCATATATGGACACACAAGCAAACACACATGGCAGTACTGTGAATCAAACACCTGCTATCTTATGATACGTATGACAGACATGCAGCAGTATGGCCCACATTACAATGTGTACTGATGCTACCTTTGGCAATTGTGCTGATATATGCACACGGGAGGTCTTAAGTGTTACAGGTGTCAAGTGATTTACAGTCAGTGACACCCTGGCCATTGTGTAAGTTGTATACGTTCCCCTTCAATTAACAGAAACATAGCTTAGTGTTTGAATATGTTATTGTAGGATGACTTGTGACACACCTGTGAGCTGTCTTCAGCAAACATCCATCTGCAAAGATTTCCCACCACTTAGTTATGTCCACACATCCACCCATATCTGATGTACATCTTACCGTACTGTCAGTATATCACCATATACAGTTGGCAATGATGGGGCTGCATTGCAACTGCATGTTGTAGTAAGACACCCGTCACCTGCAAACATCAGCTACTGCACACACATGGTAGCTGAACGCACACCACTACATGTACATGTGTGTAGGTCCTACATTCCTGTCATATAGCCATGTTTGTAGGCATTGCAATTGGTGGACATGTGTGATGACATATATGACTCATGGACTGTTGTATGATATGATAGTTGTCATGGGTAACCAGTACAGAGGGAATGTTAACGCAGTCAACATTGATGTCAACCCTTATGTACTGTTAGAATTCAACAGCCATGGACCTAACTTCCATGTGCATGTGTGTAATTGCTGTAGCCACCTGTCTTCACGAAGGACATGAACAGCTATGCTATGTACATATGTGTTGTGTGTGTGTGTGTGTGTGTGTGTGTGTGTGTGTGTGTGTGTGTGTGTGTGTGTGTGGCATGTACATATCCACGGCAGGCACATGTATGTCATATCCAAACATAAGGGTGTTTTCTGGTGTACAGCAACAGTCATCTGTTACTGCTATATATGACCCAGGGCCCCTGTTATGTGTACAGCCGACCTGGTTATGAACAGTGGTATCATTGCATTGCATAACACATGATGCAACTGTGTCAGTACATGGGTAGTCTGCACAGTTGATGTAGAGCTAGGTACAGTCTACTGGTCATGGGTCACATGGTGTTGTACTAATATATGTTCTACCACATGTATGTATGTGTGTTGCTGGTCCAAGGACATGGTGATGTCTAAGGGCTACATCCTAGAATGCAACTTTGACACTGTGATCTGCACCTGGCACATCTGTGATGCCTTTTGAGGATGTACTGGTCAGTACATGTGAGTGGCCTTCATGTACATGGGGACACCACCACCACTTGGAGCGGTCCGTACCGGTGTTATGGCCCACATGTTTGTATCCGAGGTATATGGTGGTAGTGCTATTGTGCACAACTGAGCCTTCAGCCAGGTGTTCCTCACTGCAAAGATGTCAGTATTCCCCATTGTTGGATGTACATTGGGTAGCTGTGATTATGAACACTACACATCTAGCACTGTTTAGCATACACATACAATGCAGTTGTCCTCTAGGTGTCACGGTGTTAACCTGGTCTCAGGACATTCATCTATGAATGGCACTATATGGGTGAAGTAGCCACTCCTGGCAGGACATCACCACGGGTGGTATTAGTGTGCCAGGTTTAGATTGGTACATCTAAGGTGATGGAGAGCAGCAGACGTGTAGAAGACTGGTGTCAGATATATGTAGTGCAGCGTTCCTGCTAACAATGACAACTATCAACACCAGAGTCCATTGCAATGTGTTGTTCACATCTAACTGTAATAGCATGGCCACTGTACCCTTCCGTGTTTAGAATCAGAGTGCATACAAAACAGCTCTGTGCTACTAAGTGTGTGAGCATGCCCGGTATAACGTTGTGTAGATGGACACATAGTGCATTCCAAACGTCTGTGTGCTACTAAGAGTGTGAGCATGCCCAGTGACACCTTGTGTCGGTTATGTGCCTCTATGTGTATGGGCATGGCCATTGTAACCCTGTATAGTGATAGTAGTCATCCAATCAACAGATGGCCATACCCCACTTCAGGATGGTTTCCAACATTGAACACACTGGTTCACAGGTATGTACATCGTAAATGCCAGCATCCATATTGATGTCCACATTCTTAGAAGGTCATATTGACAGTCTTGAAAGGTATAGTGTCTGTGGCACGGCTCATATCTATGTAGTATTGTAATAGTGGTCCGTAGATAGGCAGTTGCCTTGATCACCCCACTGGCATGTGTTTGTCTCCTTCTGCCTGGGGACAGAAATATACTTTTAGACTGCTCACACTCCATACAGTCCCTATCACTGACTTTTCCATTGCTGATGATGTCACCCACCTGGAAGTACACCTCTGGGAGTGTTGTGTCCCAGTAATCTTGGTAGTGCATTCTGTAACTGCGTAATGCTGTAGTGTGATGAGGTAGTTAGGTCTGTGTTCTAATCTCAGCCTTGCCAACTGTGTGTGGGTGTATCTCTGTCTGCCTGTGGACTGAATAATGCTTTTAGACTGCTCACACTCGATACAATCCCTATTGCCGACTTTTCCATTGCTGATGATGTCACCCACCTAGATGTATACCTCTGGGAGTGCTGTGTACCAGAAATCTTGGTAGTGCATTCTGTAACTGCGTAATGCTGTAGTGTGATTAGGTAGTTAGGTCTGTTCACTAATCCCAGCCATGCCAACTGTGTGAGTTGCTGTCTGCCTGGGGATAGAATAATGCTTTTAGACTGCTCACACTCCATACAATCCCTATCACCAACTTTTCCATTGCTGATGATGTCACCCACCTAGAAGTACACCTCTGGGAGTGTTGTGCCCCAGTAATCTTGGTAGCGTGTTCTGTAACTGCGTAATGCTGTAGTGTGATATAGTAGTTAGGTCTGTGTTCTAATCCCATCTATGCCAAGTGTGTGTGTGTGTGTGTGTGTGTGTCTGTCTTCCTGGGGACAGAATAATGCTTTTAGACTGCTCACACTCCATACAATCCCTATCGTCGACTTTTCCATTGCTGATGATGTCACCCATCTAGAAATACACCTCTGGGAGTGTTGTGTCCCAGTAATCTCGGTAGCGCATTCTGTATTATTTATTTATTTCCAGTTTGATAACCGGGGAAGTCCACTGGGCCCGAAAGCCCGTTTTCAGTGGAGGCCCGGGGAGAAAAGCTCCATGATAATACATTACACACAAAAACATAGCAGAACAGATCTAAACTAATACACACAAAAACACACTCTGTTCTAATAGCATAAAACTTTAACAATTTCCAAACAAGAATGAGGTGCATTGGGCACTATACATAAGAAAAAGATATATTAGTGCAACTGTGAATGTTAGTAAAGTAGGAAAGGAAAGGAAATTATAGATAGAGTTTGAATGCAAGAGCAGGGATGCATGGGAGAAACGAATAAGAAGCAAAGAAATTAAAGGAGAGGTGTCAGAAGAGGATAGAAAAAGAACAGATAACTAATGTTCCATTTGTGGTTGAGTCCAGGAGACCACCTTGAGAAAAAAGTCAAAAGATTTAAGGTGAGAGTAAGCATAGCACTTGAAGGAAAATAAAGGGTTTATTCAGGGAGGAAGGAGGAGATAATGAAGAAGAGAGTGGAGCTAGGGAGAGAGTCAGAAGAAGGAGAACCAGGGGGGTGGGATGGAACTAGGATAAATTGAGATCTAGGTAGGAAGTATACAATTACATTTCCAATTTTGGAAAAGGTGAGAATGAAGAAGAGATTTAAAGTGTTCATAGTTTGTAGTGGCTCTTAGAAGGGAAGGAAGTGAGTTCCATTTTTTTGCTGTAGTATAGGAAAGTAGGAGTTGGCCAGGGGGTCGTTTGGGTTTGTAAACTGAAATAAGATTTTGGTGGCTAGATCTTAGGGGCCTTGGAGGATTGTATATGGTGAAGGTATTAGATAATGCTGGGCAAGCAGTGGGTTTAAAGATTAGTTTGTGTGCAGTAGTAAGTTGGAGGAAATTGAGTTGATTAGGGAGTTCTAGCCATTGAAGACTACGGAGGCAGATGCAGTGGTGTGTAGAATGAGTGGAGTTAGTAGCGAATTTGGCAATTTTGTAGTAGCAACTTTCAAGTTTTGTGGAGATAGAAGTGGAGAGATTGGATAGAAGAGGAGCACCATACAGTAGAGAAGGGAGAAGGAAGGTAGTGGCGAGAGTTTGTCTTGAAGATGGAGTGAGAAAGTTTGCATTTCTATAAAGCATACCGAGCTTCTGATGAGTTTCCTTTATGTTTAGTTGAATATGATTATTAAATTTCAAGTGTTCATCAATGGTTACTCCGAGTAATTTAGCACTACTAACAACTTCTATTGAGGACTGGGAGAGGCTGGAAATTATGAAGGATGACTTATCAGGAGTCAGAGCTTTTGAGGGGGAGAAGAGAATGATGTGGGATTTATTGGCATTGAGGGAAAGATGATTTTGAAGCATCCAATTTTCTATGGTTGTGAAGGCCAATTGGGTTTTGGCTTGGAGCTCGGGAAGGTTGGGCGCAGAGCAGATAACAGTGGAGTCATCTGCGTATTGTACTATTTGAGCAAGAGGAATAGAAGAGTGGAGATCATTGATAAAGATGTTAAAGAGCAAAGGCCCGAGAATAGAACCCTGAGGAACTCCGGTAGGGGTAGGTAGGAATTTTGAGGTACCAGTATTCCATTTCACAGCTTGGGATCTATCAGAGAGATAACTTCTGAACCAAGAAAGAGAGTAGTGGGAGAGATTGAGGTTAGAGAGGTGGTTGAGAAGGAGAGTGTGGGATATAGTGTCGAAGGCCTTAGAAAGGTCAAGAAGAACAGTGGAGACAATTTTTCCAGAGTCACGGGCTTGGTTGACAATTTCTAGGAAGGAATGAAGAGCGGTTATGGTACTGTGGCCAGGCCGAAACCCATGTTGTGTGGGAGTGAGGAGATGGTGTAACTGTATAATGCTGTAGTGTGATAGAATAGACAGGTAGGTGCACTATTCCAAGGCATGATAGGTGTGTGTATTTGATAATCATATCCTATGGGTTGGTGTCTGTGAGTGGCTAGCTCCAGGATGTGTTGAAGAGGGTGTTTTGTTGCTTTCCTATATAGTGGCCATAAATGTCACACTCAGCCAAGAGACTGGGTTGGCAAGACATACACATAACATTTGGCAATAGGTCTGGTGAGTAATGTCAGCATCCCTAATCTTACCCTTAATACAGTCAGAATCTGTGTCATGCACAGAAACACACTTGCCTTGATATTAACACCAGTACATAATGCAGGAGGTGCATGTGGTTTCCTTTTCATTCTTGTCTAATGCGTTGGTGTCACGTGGTCTGCTATTGAGATATATATTCTATATCTACATATGTGTGTGTATATGTGTGTGTGTGTGTGTGTGTGTGTGTGTGTGTGTGTGTGTGTGTGTGTGTGTGTGTGTGTGTGTATATATATATATATATATATATATATATATATATAGACATTAGCACACATAAATCTACATTATAGAATACATGTCCTATACTGTTGAATGCCTGTGCTGGATGATCTATACGTGATAACCTCAGATGTATGTATTTCTGTCATGGCTTAGTGGTAAAGCACATTGTCTGTAGCGTGCAGGGTCCCAGGTTTAAGCCATGCAGAAACCAGTTGTTTTGTTGCTGTGAAGAAAAAGGGACATGGAATACGGTGATAGTAAGGCACTTTTAATCAGTTGTGTGTGGATCTGCGAGACAGTAAGCAGTGGTTATTTTTGGGGAGGCTCAGTATGGGTCATGTAACTATGCTTAGAAGACAATACTATGCAAATGAGGTGGAAAATAGTGAATCCCATTTATCCCCAGGGTGTGATGCAGATCCCAAGAGTGTATGTGTATAGATAGCTGGGTGCAGGACTCGAATATAGGTGAAAGCATGGGGGGTGGGGTGATGTCAGGCATACTGTATGTACAATGGAGCCCTATGTCTCAGGATTGCTCCTGGCCTAGCATGCCTAAGCTAGGGGTGTGTCTATACCTGCCTAGTGCAATTGGGAGGGACAACAGCAATAGCTGGGCAAACAGTTGATAATTATCACAATCAGCAGATTACAGGCCCAGCCTGGCCGAGAACACTATAATAAAGTGAGCAAGCACCATGCCCTCAGGTTTTTCCACAATCTACACCACCTGTGTATACATGCAGGGAAATTTTAAAAAACAATCCAACAAAATGAGAAGGGCTGCAGCAGGCAACATAGACCAACATGTGCAGGAGGCTGAGGGTGGTGAGGATGTGAATGCTGCTGAACAACCCTCAGTGAGGAGACAGAGAAGACTGTACAGACCCAGGGTAACCTACCAGGGGCTACATGAGCTGGAGCTAGAGGAGCGCTATGGGGTGGACAGAGACCTCCTACACCAGATTGTTGAGCTGTGCCGGCCACACCTGACACATCGAACAGGCCGAAGGAAACCTATCCCAGTGGATACCAAGGTATGTGTAGGCCTAGGTATACTAGCCACCGATAGCTTCCAAAGCACAACTGGGGATATCATAGGGATCTCACAGGCATCTGCATCCAGAGTATTCCACCATTTCCTGGATGCCATGTCACCACATGTCAGTGAGCACATACATTTCCTCAACACACGTGAGGTGTTAACTAGCAATATGCACCAAATGGCAGACTACCCTGGGGTAGTGGGTACTATAGCCTGCATGCACTTATGCTTCAAAGCACCACCCAGTGAGTGGGGTAGGGCCTACATTAACTGCAGGGGAATCCCCTCCATCAACTGCCAGGTCATATGAGATGCCCAGGGCATTATACTGAATGCGTGTGCTGGCTGCCCTGGAAGCTATGATGATTCTGATATATGGCATCTGATGCAGCTGTACCACAGCTTTGCCGATATGAACATCCCCTACGGTCACCTAGTGGGGAATGCTGGGTACCCACTGGAGCTGAGGTTGACGACACCCATCAGAAATGCACACACACCTAAACAACTACACCATAATGAAGCACACGCACAGGCAAGACATATAATAGAGTGTGTGTTTGGGATGCTCAGGTCACGATTCCAGTGTCTGGACACATCCAGTGGAGCCTTGCAGTATTCACCAGCTACATGCACCCAAATTGTTATGGTATGTGCTATGCTACACAATATGATTCTGCGGAAACAGCTGCAGCAGGAACAGCATGGGGCAGGGCCACACAGCCCCCCACCAATGCCAAGGCCTGTACAGGCACAGAGTGACTCTGAGGAGGAACAACCTGAGCTGGACCCAGTAGGTGGAAGAAGGCATGCCCAGTATGAATTGGCCTTGGCAAAGAGGCAATGCATAGCATATGCACTGACACAGTAGGTACCCAGGGAATGTCATCCTCTCTGACTCGCACTGACAGTAAAAGGGATGCCAAACATGAGACTACCTGTGCTCAGCCATGTATAGGAAGTGCACTGTGTGCATCTGACATAGGCAGCCCTCCAGCACAATTCTCAGGTCTGGCACATCCTCAAGGTAAGTCAATCAACCTACCAATTGGCAGTTGTATTAGAATGTGTTGTTACCTGTAGCTATGGTATGATTGTGAGCATGCAAGGGAATTTGGTGGCCGAATGTTAAGGCAGCGGACAGTAGATGTCCATAGTGGCACCATGACATCTGTAGCACATACTGGGGTCACCATAGTAGCCAGTAGTACACAGGGTGTCCTAACCCACTGCAGGTAATGGGCTGAGCATCATGTGTATCCATACAGCCCACACAAGTCTCAACCAGCTGGACAGGTGTAGACCAACACAGACAAATGCTGTACTATGGGCTCTGAATATGCCCAATGGATGACCCCCCCCCTCAGACCCACACAGACAGACTACAGCAGGCCAGGCAGTTGGATGTAGGTTGTGAAGGCTAGGACATCTGAAACTAATATGTTGGTTATTAAAACAAGGATCTGGAGTACACTGGTATGCCGCTAGCCAGCACAATAGTAGGTCTACACACTGAAATGGAGTACCTGACATACCAGTACAGTAGTAGCAAAAGTGTACAGGTGTCAGCTGTGCCCCCCTTCCAATGTACACATGTAACAGTCAGGTGCACCCCCCCCCCCACCGGTGCTGTGTAGGAATGTGGATAAAGACGGATGTCCCCCCACGCTGTGCAGAAATGTAGAAACAGTCAATGCCACATGACCAATGGATACCCTGCAGACACAGCATGCCACATGTCAGTGTACAATGCAGAGGTCAGCACCACAGTACTGACTACCTGGTCATGTAACACATGCAATACAGTTGACCATACTGGGCATGCACAAACACAGGAAGGTATGATGGCAATGTCAGTCGACAACATGCGGAATGGTCATACTGGGCATGCTCACACATGCAAACACAAGATGGCCAGGTCTGCAAACACCAGTGGTCTGGACATATCTGCCGGTACATTGCTATACTGTTGGATGACTGTGCTGTATGGTATGTGTGTGTTAGTGACTATTGTCTGTATATTTGCCATGGTGTATTGGTAATTCACATTAGCTGTGTGCACAGGGTGTTCCTACCAACACTTGCAAAGAATGGTTATTTGTTTGTGGCCAGAACAAAGCCATTGGATACGGAGTGAGTAAGGCACATTGAAGCAGTTGGGAGCAGTTGTGCGTGTGTTTGCGTGGTGTTAAGCACTGCTGACCTCTGGTTACAGCTTCTTACACTTGTTTAGACTCCTCATTTCTTTACCAGTGCAATACTCGCATACTGGTAGCAAAACATGCTTACACCCGCTTGCTCCCTCACTTGCACATGCACCGACATTGGTGCTTGCATGAGTCACTCACAATGGGTGAGCACAATCCCTTGTGATGCCTGTTACATCGGACTATATGACTACAGTATCGGGTATGGCTGACCATTAGGCAACGGCATGGCATTTGACTGTATGGAATCGGCGGCCTGTCCAGTGAGTTAATCATATTATATGTGCATTCCTCATACAATCTGCTTCCATCTGGCTGATATATGGGAATCGACGATACTCTGCAATGCAGACAAGTAAATGTGCTTTGGGACCCACATCCGTCTGCCGGGTCATTCTACCGCATACCTATTGTAGGTTTGCCACCTTTTAAATTGGCCAACATGAGACTTTAGGATTAACACCTGTCCCACTTTGCATGAGACAGTCCCTCCTTAGACGTATGTGTCATGCGAAAATAATCTAGACATAGCAAATGTTCTGATTACAGGACAATATTATATTCTACATTTCTCTAATAGTTGCTTGTAACAGTTATTGTATATATGAGACTTCTATATGTTATGTGAAGTAGCATAAGCAACTGGACTGCTGCTACACTAAGCTTTGATTTGTGCTAATACGTATAGTTCTGTACTATGCATGGCAGTAGGTTTGTTCTGACCTGGTACATCTGACATTTCTACGGAGCAGGTCCCACTTTGGCCATTTGGAAAGGCGGCAGCCCTATAGTACCTATATGTAGAGATGTCAGATTTGGAAAGGCAAAGCATACTCACAGCCAGTGGAAAATAGACTACTTCACCGGTTTGCATAAGTAAAGGTTATTCTTGTAGCATTATAGTTCCTAATACTGTCTCCTATAACATCTAGGTGTTTCAGATACAACATAATCATTTTATGCAACCACTACAGACAATATATGGATTATTTGTCCTAATTCACAGGCCATGTGCCATAATAACATTTATTTTGCAGGACACTACTGCCAAACGGGAGTGT
>NC_056732.1:897573187-897605687 GCF_019279795.1 Protopterus annectens | reverse complement strand
TTTTAAAATTCATATGTTTGTGGGATTGTGTTCTGCAGTATGGCCTGTCAGGTTGTATTGCAGATGTGTATGTTTGTGCTTTGTGTTTCTTTCCGATTCACCCACTACTCACTCATACACCTCCAGTTCACCTACTGTGCATCCAACACAGTCTCCCCTTTGTGAATTATTACATTACCCAACCCCCCCACACCAATATTCCACACACTCCATCCATCCCTTCTCTGGTTGATGGCCCATTTCACGGTGAAGGGAACGCATTGCATACACTACATATCTCTGCTACCTGTATGGTTGTGAGGACTACCCCAGCATTTTTCACTTTCCACATGCTGTAGATCATGCACATAGGTACACGCAAATCCTTATCTTTCATGACATGGTAGGTCGACCCGGGTAATACCCATTCATTATTTGGCCCATCCTGACAAGGACACCTTGGACCACAAATGGGCAGATTTTGGGCGAATGCTCTGACCATTGGTAAGGTTGCCACCTTTTCATATGGCCAGGATGTGATATATTCAGGACACACATCAGAATTTACAGGCCAACACATACCCATGGTCAGTACAATGGATAGTACTTTTGTTTTATGCCTAAATGTAAGCTTATTGTTGTAGCTGTTTAGCTGCTTCTTGTGTATCATTTACTTGCTTATTCTATTTCTTGTAACATATAGGCATGTTACATATGGAAATAACTACTGTATGTGACTATTACATAAGATGTGGGACATAATTATGTCCTACGATCGCAGGATATTTTACATTTATAATGGTTTTGGTATGGACACAACTGGCCAGAGGGGAACTGTCCCTCACAATGTGGGACAGGTGGTAACCCTGACCATTGGGCTAAACTTAGCTATTGGCGGTGCGCTAACATGATGTGTTTTACTTCCACTTGGTATAACTATCAACACTGCAATAGAATACGGGCCCAGGGTTTATGTCATTTGTTTGAGGAATGGGGACTCAATATTAAGCTACGTGCATTTGTGTTTGCTTCTTATTTTTGTGTTCGCAAAACTGTCTTGCATGCTTTGCATATGTTTCAGTATCCATGGACACTGACAGGTGTGATTACTATTGGAGGCAGGCTGTAATATTCAGCATTTTAGGTTGCACGTAAACAGCCGACATGTCCACCCCTCTGTGCGGCGCTTCGACACGCCCCATGCACTCGCACATATTTCCTATGCACATGGATGTGGCGGCAGCACACCTTCATTAATATGCATATGGTGCTACTGTGCCATCTCTACACGGCACGGTCAGCGCAAGCCTAACGCTGTCCTTGTGCCAAGCTTCATGAATCCCGGGGATGGTCTATGTGGGAACAACAGTTGGGGTATAGTTGATTGCAAAAAATACTATTTGTAAGCTCTATTCAATCATAAAATTCACCAGGTTTTAAAAACTGCAGTAAATTATTTATTTATTTATGTATGTATGTAAGTATGTACTTATTTATTTATTTATTATTGTCAAGTATTTTGATATACTGTTTTCTAAGTTTTTTTATTAATTATTATTTATTCCTTATTTTACCAACTGGTACCAGCTATAATCATGTGACTATGAAAAGCACTAAATAGTTCATAAATTCTCAGATCATCCCAGTGATTTACCTGAAAAATACAAATCTTATGAGGAACAGACCAAAAATATGAGCCAAAAATCTGGACATTCTGCAAACATCTGGGCAATTGGGAGATATGCTGTTTTGTCTTACAGAATTGTCAATGCTCATGGATTACTTTAAACATAAAAGGATACCTTGGTACATAAGAATTTCTCAGGGGATTCCTATTGCATAAAAAAAGTAATGCTACTTCTTTAGCTATACATTTGGCATTATCTCTTCAAAAGGGCATTGGTTTAAGAAATTCTTTTGCAGTAGCATAGCTAGGGCAGGGCAAGAGGGGCAACTGCCTGGGTGCACAGTGTTGCAGAGCTGCAATCAACTGATTCAGATCCCTCTTCAATGCAATTATGGCTTTTAAAATCTGTTATTGGTTTTGCCATCAAGTGTGTGGTCTAAACTGTAGCAACTACTTGCTAAATTGTGGCAAGCAGTTTTATATAGTTTAAAAGTAAAAATAAATGTGTTCTGCTTTTTTTAAACTAACTCCTGAGCACTTTATTGATCTGTGCAGGCAAGGTATAAATCATAGCAGCTGTTTGCTACATTTGTTGCAAGCAGATGGTTACAGTTGAAAAGAAGGAAAAAAATGTAACTAAAATATGAGTGCTGTAGCTGTAGAATTGTTAGTGCTCATGGATTACTCTAAACATATAAGGATACCTTGGTACATAAGAATTTCTCAGGGGATTCCTATTGTATAAAATAAGTAACACTACTTTTTTAGCTATAGATTTGGCATTAGCTCTTCAAAAGGGCATTTGCTTAAAAAATATGTTGCAGTAGCATAGCTAGGGCAGGGCAAGAGGGGCAACTGCCAGGGGGTGAACAGTGTTGCAGAGCTGCAATCAACTCATTCAGATCCCTCTTCAATGCAATTATGGCTTTTAAAAGCTGTTATTGCTTTTTCCATCAAGTGTGTGGTTTAAACTGTAGCAACTACTTCCTAAATTGTGGCAAGCAGTTTTATATAGTTTAAAAGTAAAAAAAAATGTGTTCTGCTTTTTTTAAACTAAATCCTGAGTGCTTTATTTATCTGTGCAGGCAAGGTATAAATCATAGCAGCTGTTTGCTACATTTGTTGCAAGCAGTTGGTTACAGTTGAAAAGAAGAAAAAAAAAAAATGTAACTAAAATATGAGTACTGTAGCACTCCATGCAGGCAGGGTAAAAACTGTAGCAACTGTTTGCAAAATTTGAACATTTGAAGAAAGCCGCATATACAATTTAAAATAAGAATGATTCTGCTTAATAAAATGTACAGAAGGAGGGTCAGGGGTGGTTCACAGAAATGGATGGCTGTGTTGTAGTTGGAGGGGCAAGTTGTGCATCTGGCCAACAAGATGTTGTGCCAGTAGAAGGAATGGCCACCATTTTCTTTTCTTTCTTTTTTTTTTTTTTTTGCTTTTCAGTGGAAGAGATGGGAGTGGTGGATATAACTGTATTAAACTGATTGCTGCAATGTGAAGTGTTTTAGTGGATGAGCTTGGGGATGCAGGGATCTGGCTGTAATAAGTGTTTTCCCTTCTACTCTGACAATATTCTCTCTCTAGCTCTACTTAATGCATTGTCTTTCCAATGGGCCTTATAAAAAGGTAATGACATATTTCTTAGTCATCTAGGTCAGTATTAATTTCATCTGCAACGTGACATGAGTTGAAAGGTGCACCCCATGCCCCTACAAAGGTTGGGATAGCTTTTTTTCACCCTTCATTTTACTCATCCTCTAAAAGGGGTAGTTCCTTAAAGTAATTTTCTGTTGTCATGGATATAATCAGCATTGCCTGGATCTACATGTGTGCTTCTCTTATCTTCTCTGTTCTTACCATCTTGCTTCTGTTTCTATCTCAGTCACTGCTTTCATTCAGCAGGGAGAATTTAAGATTATGTTCTAGTCCCCTTTTTTTTCCTTTTCTGCAATATAATATTCAACTGTTTCTTAGTTTTTTTATATGAGTGCTTCTAAGATTGGAGGCACTCATTTCAGTTTCAGTACTGAATTTTTCTTGTCTTACCTATAATAATCTTTTCTTATGACTCAGTATCAGGTTTTAACTAATCCATCTACCCAGAACCAAATCAGAGTTGCTTTCGAGTTTTCCTACCCCACAATAGTTTCTTTTCTGTATCTACATATTTGTGATTATGTAGTCTGCTATATAACTCCCATCCACATACAGATTTCCTAAAACCATTTGAAATGGGCAGGAGCTTGGTAATTAACACATCATGTGTTGTTATGTACTAATGCCATAGGACAAAACACATTGTGTAACAGTGTTTCCATTTCTGCATAGGTTACAGGATATTATGAGTACTCTGTCCCACTATATTTATATTGTTTCAGTTGTCTGTTTACCAGCAGTTTAGTGCTCTACCACATATTTTGATTTTGTTAATACAGTCACACTCTCTAAGACTTATAAATCTTGCACCTGTTTTCCTTCTACAGAAATAGTAAAGGTACCAAGTTTTGGATGCAGTTCAGTAAAAAGACAAATTCAGTAGTTGTATAACTAGTGTATAGCTAAGGTAACTTAGCAAAAGTATGTATTAATAATATACTGTATATTATTTTGTAACATGTATGTTTTGTTCTGTTTAATAAATAGTAACAAATACATGAAATAAAAAAAACTACTTTTACTGTTTTATTCCTTTTTTTTTCAGAGTAGCTGATAGGTCTAATGAAGAATACTGACTAAATCTTTTGGAGACAACCTATCATACTGTGTGTGTGTGTGTGTGTGTGTGTGTGTGTGTGTGTGTGTGTGTGTGTGTGTGTGTGTGTGTGTGTGTGTGTGTGTGTGTGTGTGTCTGTATGTATATATATATATATATATATATATATATATATATATATATATATATATATATATATATATAGAGGAGCCATTTATAATCTGGAAATACTGAAATGTCGAACTTCAGTATCTCAAGACTATAAACCCGAATGTTTAAAATAGTGAAAGTTCATAATCGTGAATTCAAATATCTCAAATTCGTGGTTATGGCCTTAGGATATGTGATGTCCGGGATTATGTGTTTATGGTGCGCGGTGCCGTGTGTGGATCTAGGTGTTTTGTTAGGTAAGTGAGTGTTTTGTAAGGGATTTGAGTGGGGGTTAGAGTGTGTTTGAGTGCGCTGATATGTTTGATGTGTGTGTGAGGGACTGGAGAATGTGCGTGAGTTTGCTTTTGTTTCCTGTTTGTGCGATCTCGGAGTTAGTATATATAAGTAGTGGGGATGTGGGGGGCGCAGCCCCCCACATGGGGAGTACAGGGTGGCTTGCCCCCCTGCTTATGTGTGCATGAGTTGAGCATGTGTGCAGTTTTTGTTTGTTTATGTTGTGATGTGGGTGTTGTGGTGTATGGTAGTGTGCATGCAGTTTGTTCGATGTTTTGAATTTTGCGGTTTTGGGCTCAGGGTTTTGTAGTTTCGGTGTTTTGTGGATTTGGTTTTATAGTTCGAAATACTGAAATTCGATGTTTCAGTATTTCGAGATTATAAAGTGAATCCATATATATATATATATATATATATATACATATATATATATATATATATATATATAAAATTTCAACACATGCACACACGAATATGTGTGTGTGTGTGGGTGTGTGTGTGTGTGTGTGTGTGTGTGTGTGTGTGTGTGTGTGTGTGTGTGTGTGTGTGTGTGTGTGTGTGTGTGTGTGTGTGTGTGTGTGTGTGTGTGTGTGTGTGTGTCTATATACATATATATATATATATATATATATATATATATATATATATATATATATATATATATATTTATACAGGAGTATGTAATAATTAATTACTGTACCATTGATCTCATTCCTACAACTCCAAAAAAAAAAAAAAATAGAATTTCACCACCATTTAGTCTAACTTAAATTTGGTAAAAAGAATGTCTTTGCCAGGTGTACATTTCCATATCTCAAAAGTATACTGACTCCAAGATCATACAACTGTGTAGACAAGAGGAAACTTCCCTACCAGCACTATTACAAAATCTCATTAAACCCTCCACTATCCTAGCATAACAAAGTTTACCTATATTCTCCTGTAATCCCCCCATACCACCAGAACTCAAAATACACTATTTGTCTGATTGCAAAACAGTTGAGGTAATAGAATATTTGCTTACCTACACTTTTCTGTGAACACTTTGTTTTAGATATCCAGTCATCAATTAAAAATAAAAAAGTAAAAACTTTAAGGATCCAGCTTTATGAACTTTAATAAAACAGCAACTGACTTAACTGAGTGTGTGCATATATGTGCTTGCGCATGCAGGAGTGTAGGAGTGTGTGTGTGTGTGTGTGTGTGTGTGTGTGTGTGTGTGTGTGTGTGTGTGTGTAATGTAAATAAAACTCTGTCATCACTGGTTCAGGATGGAGTGAGTGTAGTTCTATCTTTACTCCAGCTGATAAATTAAAACAAGTACACCTGGCAGGTTTAAATGGAGTTCTCTTCTTACCTTGTTATGTAAAACCATAAGTATTTGAAGAAAAGCTTATTTCCTTTTTCTTTCTTTCAGTTTTTATGAATGTGTAGATTATTCAGTGACGACATGCATCGACAGAAGTTAATAGGTCTTATTCTGACATTTACAGCAACCATTGTTAGTATCAATGAAAATGCAGCTGACAATCATAGGTCCTAAACAGAGTTAGAAACAAGTTGCTGATTTGTACTATGCACAGACTGTAATAGATTCATGGCATGAAAGGTTAGAATGATATATGACTGCCGAGAAGTGAAGGTAGTTCCATTTTTTACAATATAATACTGTTGTGTGACTTCATTAGTATAAGACAAATTGTAGAATTTTAGTAGGTCATCTCTCCTGCTTTTTAGCAATTTATGATAATATTCTATGCCTGTACCATCATTTCATAAAGAAATATATGACCACGCATTAAGTTGCAAAAACAGGAAAAATCACTTTGAGCATTTACTCTAAAATGCATTTTAATACAGATGTCAGTATATTAAGGAAAGAGCTGACCTTAAATGTCAGTTTATTAATTAGATTAGTAAATCCTTACGTACTGTCACCATGCATAAGTATCTAAGGCAATTTTACTCATGACAAAATTACTCTGACATTTCACAGAAAATCAGTGCATGATTCAGAAAAAAGTAACTTTCTGTCAGCTTTCAGAAATTAATAAGTGCATATAAAATGTCATTAGTTACTATTTACTTCAGGGAGAAGCAAACATTCATTATCAGTCTAGGTAGACCTAGTTTGACCATTGTGCATCTTATTCTGTATAACATATCTAAAAGTATATTCTCCACCAGTCAGAGAATGTTACTACTGAGTTAATGAAACATGTTGACCAAAATCAGTGACAGAAGCAGTTTAAGATAGAGGATAAAATAAAGTAAAGTACTTGCTCAGGGTCAAACCAGGCACTATATCCAGATGAGACATATTGACCAGGGCCAAATAAATGTTGAAAGTTCAAATCTATTCAGACCAATCCATTCATAGGATAACCACAATGGTGCAGGCGATGTGATGCATACAGAAGCACAAACAGGAACGCAAGTAAAACTTCAAAAATGAAGTAAATAATCCAAGAAGATGTTAAAACTGCCTCCAAGTTAATATCAAGTACTAAATGTCTCTTCAGACCAAATAAAATGCAGTTTTCAAAAAAAGCATAAAATCATTCAAAACATCAGAAGTAGCATAGCCTTTATTAACATATGTTCGGTAAGCGCTTTCGCCAAGTGGATTTTTCAAACCATAAGAAACACAGCAATGATAAAAGATACCGTTTATATGAATTAAACATAATCCTTTAATCTTCTGTCAGTTTTACTGACATAAAAAGTGGTACAGGAAGCACACTTAGCTTCCGTATCACAGTTTGCATTAGTGCTGAATGCAAAAACTCTAGATGTAACGGGATGTACGAGCATATTAGTGACAGAAATGCAAGAGCAAAAATTGGACTTACTACATGGTTGTGTACCTGTATAGGTGGCATTTCTAGAATAACTTTCATGACCAGGGAAACATAGAAGTCTGAGTAAATTCTTTTTATTTTTAAAGAGGAAATTGTGGTTGGTCACCAACTATGCCCTTAATAACTGGGTCCACTGTCAAAATATCCCAATGTTTATAAAAAATCTCCTTGGTTTGCTGAACGTCTTGTGTATAATACAATAATATTTTCTGTTGTTCGCCTTTGCTTATAGATGTATCTGTCCTAACATCCATATAAAGTACATTCCCTCTTCAGAAAAAATAGGACAAGCCCTACCTTCTCTAAGGCTTTCAGTAAATCGAAAGCCATCATCAATTTCTTTAGTCCTATACTTCCTATCTACCAATCTCTTATGCAAATTACTTAACTCTATTTCATAATTGTATTGCATAGGATTCAGCCTTGATGCACAAATTCCTTGTCCCTATATAATATTAGTAAAAATAACATCTTCTTGGATTATTTACTTCATTTTTCAAGTTTTGCTTGTGTTCCTGTTTGCGCTTCTGTTTGCATCGCATCGCCTGCACCATTGTGGTTATCCCATGAATGGATTGGTCTGAATAAATTTGAACTTCCAACATTTATTCGGCCCTGGTCAATACGTCTCATCTGGATATAGTGCCTGGTTTGACCCCGAGCGAGTACGTTACTTTATTTTATGCTGACTTGTTTGGTTTCGTTGCTCAGGCTCATTTGTTTGCTTGTGGTATCGTTACTTATTTGGTAAATTAAGACAGAGGATATTTATATCCATAACTGCTAAACTAAGTTTTACATTATCATAGGTTCATGGGTAGGTACTAGGCTACTGGCCCTAGGGCTTATATAAGCCTAGCCAAAAAGGTACCCTGGCTTTCGCCACCCAAGAAATGTATTTTCTTGTGCCCCTGTTGGGCAGAGACACAGATGTGATCCCCGGGGTGAATTTCCTATTTTCCATCCAATCATCAAGATTTTTCTTGAAGAGTGCTAATGAGGAGCTTTGCTTGATATAGATAGGTCGTTTGTTCCAGAGTATAGGAAGTCTCTGGGACAGGAATCTATCCCTCCAGCATGTTCTGTTTATTGTGGTGATGAGGTTCAGGTCCCTAGATCATGTAGCTCGGAGGGATTGGGATTTCTTTAAGTGGAGCATGTCCAACAGCTCTCGGTTTGACATAGCTTTGTATGTTATGCAGAGATCATCTCTGAGTAGGCGATGTGCATTGGAGTAAAGCTGGAGTTTTTTGAGACAGTCTGCGTAGGGCATCTGTTAGAGGCTGGTAATCCTCTTTGTGAGGTATTTCTGTGGCCTTTCCAGTTGTTGTTGATGTCTTGTGAGGTACATTACCAAAAGGGGTGTTGTACTTTATAGTGGGTCTTAGGAGTGATGAGTAGAGGTGAACAATGACCTCTTTTTTCCTGGATGAGAAACCTTTTGTGATGAGGTGTGCCACGTCAAAGGATCTCATGACTACTGTGATTATGTGATTATCAAAGGAAAGACTACTGTCCACTTGTGTCGCAAGGTCTGTTATCATACTTGTGGTATTAAGTAGACTACTGCCTATGTGGTAGTTCATGGGTACAGAGTTTTTACTAAAGGGGATGACAGTGCACTTTTTGGCATTGAGCTTGAGTCCATGGCTTTGACACCAGGCATCTGTCTCAGTGAGGCCCTTTTGTAGGATGTCCACATCATTAGGAGTTTCGATTATGCTCCAAGTTTGCAGTCATATGTGAGCATCATTAGCCAAAGACCTTCTGTGTTAGCCTGTACTTTAGAGAAGTAGATACCAAACAGGAGAGAAACCCAAGACTGAACCCTGTGGTACTCTACTTGTCACTGGTTTGAAGTCGGATTTGGAGTCTGCTATCTTCAGTGTGGGTTCTGTCAGTGAGCTAGTTGCCAACCCACCTTGTGGCATAGAGATTTATATCTAGTTTAGTGAGTTTATCTATAATTTCAGAGTTGGGGATGGTGTCAAAAGCCTTGGCGAGATCTAGATAGGCTGTGTGAACCACCTGCTGTGTGAACCACCTTACCCTCATCTACGGCTTTGGAGACTGCTTAAAAGAAGTCTATCAGGTTTAGTTGACATCATCTGCCTTTTACAAACCCGAACTGGATGGGGTCTAGAGTTAAGAGATTACCATTGTCTTTGTTTGTAAGTTCCATGATGATACGTTCTATGGCCTTGCAGACCAGGGTTGTCAGGCTAATGGGGCAGTAGTTCCTGGGGTCCGTGGGGGTTCCCCTTTTGTGGAGTAGGATAACCATCACTGTGCACCTTCAGTAGGGAAAAAGCCTGAGATGAGGCTATGATTGAACATGGTACTTAGGAGGGGTGCCAGTTAGTTCTGTAGTTCACGTAAAATGCGGCCTGGGAGGTTGTCAGGTCCCATGGATGCTGTGTTCTTGGCTTTGGAGAGTGTGTTTTTTACCTGTGCAGCTGTAATTACAGGAACTTTTTTTGCCAGTGACTTAACTACAGCTTGTTTAGTAGAATTATCCATAGAGATGCTACATTAAGTAAGTTACTATTATATTTATATGGTGCTAGAGTGAGGTATCCTAAAGAGGATATCATAAAAACAGTTAGTGGGCTGTATGCTAAATGTCTTTTCATTTTTCACATGGGTGAAAAAAAAGTTATGTTTGGACTCTACATTGGGTCAATTTAATTAAACATGGTAGGTCAAAGTAGTTTATTATGTGTCATATTTATAGTCATTATGTGAATGCATAAAGGCTATTCACATTGTCTGTGAATAAGCACAGCAAAGGCACAATTCCTGGAGGCCACTTAAGCTAATGTGCAATGATCCCGAATAAGAGTAAGCAAATTAAGTCATAATGAGATGTAATTAAAAAAAAATATGCAAAACAGTGCATGCTAATGCGGCTTTTCCTGCCCATGTGTGATACATAGTCAGTGTTTTGTGCTTTTCCATGCTGTCCTAAGATTTGTTATAAAAGGCAGAGTCACAACAGTTCTATCTACTTTGCCATCCTTGATGATGCTGTCACTTGCTGCTAACCTAGCTATTTCCTGATGTGAGCTGCTTGTCTTGACTGAGCCGAAACTACTTGTACCCTGCTGTATTCACTGGCCAAGAAGGCAGAGGATATCTCACTATAACTTTGACAATCAGGCAATTCTTGTTAGGTTCAGAGTGGACAGGGATATTGTAACCTATTGAGTATGTATTGTGCCCATAGGAGCACTAGGGGAATGCATGGCCTTCCTATCCCTGTGGAAACAAAGTTATGTACAGCCTTACTGTACTTGCTATTTGTACCTTCCAGAGACCAACTGGGGACATGGGCATTTCACAGGCTTCTGCCTTGATGATACTTCAGCATTTCCAAGATGTACTCTTGGCACATGAGGATCAGTACATCTATTTCCCAGTGTCACCTGATGGCCAAGTCAGGACTATGAGTGCCATTTATGGAATGGTACACTTCCCTGCAGCACTTGGTGCAATAGATTGAACCCATGTTGCAATTAGGGTCCCATCTTGTCTAGGAGGGGAGCAGTACCACATTAGGAAGTTTACCATTCCCTCAATTTGCAGGTAGTGTATGATGCATGGGGGTGCATCACCAATGTCTCACTCTACTCCCTCTTCCTACATGATAGGATGTCAAGTGGCCATCTTGTTGGTAATGGAAAAATACTATTTTTTCCTAAATTTTATTTAAGTAGTTATGGTAAAACGCATTGCTGAATACTATGCCACCTTTTCTTTGTTTTGCCCTCCAACCTTCTCTCTCCTTTTCTTTTATTTATTTATTGTTTTTACTTTATTTCAGGTGATGTTGGATATCCAATTGAGCCATGGCTCATGACACCACTGAAAAATCCAAATGGAGTTGTTGAAAAGAAGTGCAACATGGTCCTGGCATTGTTATCAAGAGGGCCTTTGGCATCTTGAAGAGTTGGTTAAGGTGTCTGGATGATGCTGCTGATACCCTTCAGTATGATCCAGCTGCTGCATTAGGGATGTTTAATAAGTTTTGCTTTCTGCAAAGCATGATCTTCTACTTCTCTGGTGGTGAAGTGACTCATGCTGACACTGTGACTCCCAGTTCCAGTCCTAATATGAGTAATGCTGACCATCTGGCAGCAGAAATAAGGGACCCCATAGGGCAGGATAATGCATGGCATATGGCTGCACAAGTAAAGAGGAACTATGGATTTTGACATTTAGTTTAGTGTTTCTCTTCTCATAAAAAAAAAAAAAAAAAAAAACATACCGCAGGATTTAATAAATTCTGTGTAGGCATTGTGTAGAGCCTACATGGAATGTAACTGTGTACACGATCATGGTTCCCCCTCAGCAGCATGCCATGCATATTAATGATAGCACACTGCTGACGGAACGCATAAGAACAGGGATATTAAATCAGTGTAGTGAGATATGTAGAGGCTACACATGATTGTGGATGCCTGGTCAGATGTTATGTACAGGGTGCGGCTTCCTGTAATGCACTCCACCACGGTTGAAATACTGTGAATTGTGTTAAATGTGTAATATATAAGTTATATGGTTTTATTTGTATTTTTCTTTTATTATTTTTCTGCATGTTTGCATGGTGCAGAGCACAGCAATGCCAAGCCTCACTAACATATAGACAGCTGACATCTGGTACACATATAAAAATAGAAACCGGATGTAATCAATTATCATAATTAATTATTTTTTTTTCTGTTGTCATTTTTTTTTGTAATTGCCATTTTCATGGTGTAGCACAGCCGCAGAGCCAAGCACCGCTTATACATACATAGACAACACCTGCTAGACATATAAAAATAGAAATCAGATGTAGTTATTTATTTATATATAGGTCTATTTATGCATGTTTGCATGGAGCAGTGCAGTGCTCAGCAACGCTAACAGGTAGCCTAGTAGTATGTGTGAAGGTATACCAGTTTTCATAATATCCAAGTAGCTAATTGGGTAGAGTTACGGCCTTATGTACAGTAGATCCTGGGTTCAAGTCCATAACAGTTAGAACATGTTTGTAATTTAATGCACAATTTTTGTTTAATTTAATAACAGAATTGTGAAATATGCCACTGCTGCACTCTGCTAAGCTTTTCCCAACCACGCTAAGCACTGCATAAGCATGCTAATGGCTACCAATGCTTGTGCAGTGCTAAGCTTTGTTAAAACCATGGTTGTGCAAGTTTTCACGCTACTCAGCTCTGCTCAGCTGGTTTGCACACTACTAAGTGACACGGCACTTTTTGGAATGTTGCTCAATGATGTGTAAAGGTTACAAAACAGCCTGTATTAAGCACAGTAGGTGGCAATTCTGCACCATTCAGAGGAGTAAAATTGACTATTGCTATGGCAGGCAGTGCTTTCAGTCACAGAAGGGGGTATTCAGGAGTCCAGGGTCATGGTTGGGCTTCTGGAAAGACACATGTACCTAGGCTGCTGCAGGGCAGTTTCCAGGGCTCATAGTGTAAGACAGAGACCTGGGACTGTTTGACCAGGGAACTCACCAGTGTTACTGGTATTCCCTGCACAGGTGAGCATTGCTGTCACCATTATGATGACCTGAAGAGGAGACAAAGGGGAGCCTTAGACAACTTGGTCCAATAAGCTAGAGCTGGGAATGCCCCACAAATATGTGAGTATTTTTCTGCTGTTTTACCAATATGCAAGGTGAATACTTGCAAAACTGATATGCATAATTGTGTGCTTCTCTCCCAACGGCTGCAAATGAGAGGGCTCGCAATGTCGAGTCCCATGCAGGACACCTGGCCAGATTGTGTTGTGAGCGTGGTAAGTATGGATGTATTATGCTAACTGTAATGCAATAAGCAAGAAAGAGTAAAGCATTTACTGCTATAAAGTATACACAAGAAAACTGTAGTGCAATAAATGGATAAGTAGAACTGTAGTGCAATAAATGAAGAATAACAGCTGTAGTGCAATAAACAATAAATAATACCAAAATGGTGTACAGCAGGATTGTGATGTCGTGACCATTGCAGTAGAGCTGTATGCATTGATTGTCTATCGTAAGGTTGCTGCAGTCAAGTGTAACACTATAATAGCTGTAGAATGCAAAACTAATGGCCTGCAAACTGTATTGCTTAACTCATAGTACTGTCCAAGGCTGTCTCCAGGCCAATATCAGTCACATAATGCTCTCTGTTCTTCCTGCTTCAGGTACCGAAGGTATATGAGTGAGGCAGCCCATTCCATGGGCAGATATTGTGTGTGGACTTTACAGATATTTCAAAGCAATAGCAATAAAAAAGTGTTCACCAGCATTGTTGATTCTAACATAAAGCTCTATTGATATATGCAGTATGGTTGTATTCCATGCATGTGTGTTTTACAGTCACTGAAGTCAATTATAACACTGTAATAGTTCTGAAATGTAAGAAGAATGTCCTGTAACTTGTATTGCTCAGCTCATAGTATGGTTCCAGGTTATCTCTAGACCAGTATCAGTCACTTAACAATGATCAGTGAATCAGTAGTTCAGTCTGTTAAATGTCTTATACATAGTACATTTTATTCCACACACAGCCCTGGGTTCAAATTCAGTGGTGTCTAGCACTAAATTTTCAGTATCAGTCATGTGATGCTCACATTTTATCTCTCCTCAGGAACAAAAGGTATATGGGCAAGGTAGCCCATATTACGAGCAGATATTGTGTTTAGATTTCACAGAATTTTAAAATCAATAGCAAGAAAGTGTTCACCAGCATTGTTGGTTCATAAACAAAATCTGCTTATTTGCAGTATGGCTACATTCCTTGCATGTCTGTACTAAGTTGCTGCAGTCAATTATTGCATTATTTGCAGATGTCCCCTGCAATCACAGCTATTGGGTTGTATCCCATGCCTCCTAAATAAGCCATGATAGCTGTCTAGTTTATGTACTGTACATGGACAAGCATCTTAAGTGTCATGATTTCTTCTAATGTAATTAAAACTGCCTAATCTGTCTGTCAGAGGATTACCAGAGAAAGACTACCTGGAATGCAATGTATTAACAAACCCGCTTACAGAACATCTTGGTAGTTAAATAAGTCCATGTTATGTGAAACTGTTCTCTGTTGTTGTGTACCTGCATTTGTTATTGCTTGGCCCATACTGACCCATGCTAATAGCTTGAGAGGAATGCAGATGCAACATCAGCTATAGGAAAATTGTAGTCACTGTACCAGACTGACATGACACACCTGTGGAGGATTTATTATCAATGTTTTCAGGGATATAATCTGCAATACCACTAATATGATGTTTTTCCCTCTCTCCCCACCCCTTATACATGTATTTATTATTTGTATTTGTTATTATGATTTAATATTAACATATGTTGATAACTAACTATATTTTTGCTAAATGTGATGTAATATTTTTTATGTGTTATTATGATTCACTATTAACATATTTTATTAAACTAACTATTTTGTCACTCTTATGGCTTACTTCTTACTGGCATACTGTTAGAATACTGACTGTTATATTTACTGTTGTGCTACACATACTATACATTAATATGTATTTGTATGAATTAAAATGATGTACCATTCTGTTAATACTAATGATGGTTTGGTTATTACTAACCTTAACTTATTGCTATACCTCTATCACCACAGCACATCAAGGTAGGACAGTTCTGGCTGATCCCCCTACCTTGCCTCAACCTGGTCAAGGCACCGGGTTCTAGCATACCTCCCTCTGCTGCCCCTACATTACCTGCAGCATCACGTAAGACTGCCCCATGGGATGGGGCCCGGCCCCCCTCTGGGAATGGTGGTTAATGGGGAGTTGTCACCCAGGATGAGCTGATGGTATTGGTGTGCAGGATAGACAACCATAGGTTTAACCACCACCTGCACCAGATGGAGGGACAGCTGGCCAACCTGGTGAGGTAGCTTTGCCCCGGTGCTGAGCCCCCAGAACTACCACCCTCGTGCCAGTGAAGGTTGGGGACAGGACAGTTCTATGGTTGGGGATGTGAGTCACACTGCTGCCTTCTGGAGGCACATGGGACTTGGATTCCACAACACCCTCCTTCTCCAAGGTGTTCACTCCCCTCATGTGTCACACACCACCTCAGTCTGCTGTCTTGTCTGTCTTGTCTGTCTGCAAATGCATCTTCACTTGCTTAATTTACCACCCCCACATGTACCTATTTCTCTTCCCCAAAACTCCACTCACACCTTAAAAAAAATTGGCACCTATCCCAAAAAAATCGCCCCATAGCCCCATACATAGCTCTCCATTTCAACCATGTGTCCACTGGACACAAATAATTTGGTCTAATTAGCTTGACAATCCAGTTATGCTGTCTTCACCCCTCTCTCTGTGAGTGAGAGTTCAAATCCATGTACACATTCTGTCAAAGTGCACAGTTGGTGCTGTACAATAAATGGATAACTATGGTTCTTTCCTACACCCTTCATGCACATCCCTACCTCCCTTCCACTATTTTTCCCTCCTTGTACCCCATTTCACTACTTTCCTATCTCCCCCTTTTTCTTTTCTTTATATTTTTTTTAGCACAAAGCAGTGTGGCATGCTACATCATGCAGCTTTGCTAAGCTCAGCTAAATAGGGCTAAATTGCTTATATGTATCCTTAAAATACTATTACACATTTACAAAATAGACTCCTGTCCCATGTTTCAAACCCAAGACCATCACAACTGCAGATCAGTGCATTAACATGCCACACCACACAACTCTTACTTAAAATAGGTGCTAAAAAAATAATAATTGCCAGCTGCAGTCATTAAGTGCAGTTCAGCGAAGCTGTGCAGTGTGCCGCACTGGGCAAACTTGAATAACACTTAATGGAAAACATGAGAGTGTTACTGGGTCTGTAATGCAAAAGTACACCACTACAAAGCCAAAGACATAATAATGGATGTGAGGCCTCTGATAGCAGGTACATGTGCCCTTTTATCAGCAACATGTAGACACCTGTTAAGGCATTAATGGCAAAATACATGTGCAACTGAGACCCTGGTGCAGAACTACATCCATACAAAGCCTTGCATATGCTGATAAATGTAGAACATTTTTGCCACAGCCAGTAGGTGTGCACACATGTTTTGCAAATACACCTGCTGGAGTAGTGACTCAGTAGCTCAGTCTGTTAAATGCCTCATAAACAGCACATTTTTGCCACACACAGTCCTGGGTTCAAATCCAGTGGTGTGTAGCACTGAATTTTCAGTACTGTGAAGCCAGCAATTAATGACAGAGTCATGCATTCTTTATCCATACAATACACGTCAAATTAATTGACTGATTTAACTGGTGGAAGTCACTGGCCTGCAGGTATGGTCACACTTCACGTATCCCTATAGCAAATGTATATGTGCATAAATTGTCACTATATGCAGTAATATGCATTCACAAAGAATGTTACCTAAGGTTCTGTGAATGAGGGCCACTAATATCAAAGTGCACCACACAATCCTTACAGAGTCACAGTGCACATTACCACAGCTGAATAATGAGCATACGCATTTGAAGTCCATGTTTGTAACAAGGACTGCCCTCATGCATGCTGCAAATTGCTGCCAGACTATAATACATGGCCTGGCAGATGACCAAATTGTGGCATATATATATATATATATATATATATATATATATATATATATATATATATATATATATATATATATACCCCATCTTGCTCAAGGACACATCAAACCTGGTACTCTGTTATTGATACTGTTGCCTAACATACTTACCTTAAACACATGCCTTCATTGTAGTGTAGACAGTACTCTCACTCTGGGCTTGGCTCTACAACAAGACTGACAAAGCTGACATAGTTACCCCTACAGCTTGTTGTCTTTCAAAGTGTTCACACTCTCTGCCTATGTCTATCACAGCAGTAGCTGCAGTCTGTAGCACGCCTATCTCTATGTAAAGATGTCAGTTGCAGATCTACCCTCTGTGACAATGTAGTCTCCTCACCCCATTAATGTCAAACACAACATATCAGAAGGGGTCCTAATCTACATGAAGGCCTTGTATATTCTACAGTGGTTGCATGTCATTGGCTGATGATAGTGCAAATAAGCTGTATTTGGCTGCAATTAGCATTTCAGAACCACAGATTGGCTTACAGGTAATCACCTGCTGCTGGGAAGCATGTTTAAAAGGCAAGCAGCTGGCTATGGGGAACCATTCCCTATGAGACCTTCCTCACACAGTGTACACCACTGTGACAATTACACTATCACCAGATATCAACAGAGGAGTACTCCACTCCATCAAGTATGTGAATATTTTTATGTACAACAGGTTGCAGATAGATGGAAAGGCTTACGAGGAATAGTGATTACAGCATTAAGTCTGTCTTAGACCTGTGAAAATGACATGTCAGTGACCTCCTGCTGTCTTAGGAGATACAAAACATCAAGGGTGCATTGTCTTTTGTCATTGTGGCACACTGGTTTCATTGGGCTGTCCCTTTATAGTAGTTGTAATAGCACACTGCTATTCATGTGGCATTGTTTGTATGACGTATTATCGACATGTTGCTCATAGGGGACACACCACAGTATACCTGATTGTTGGGTGCATGATAATACAGCACTAGCTTTCATGGCACACATGGGAATACCTGACTATTGCTACTATCTCAGTTGTATCCACACACTTTGTTAGCACACTGTGGAGTATGAAATGTGTTAGCAAGCAGTGGTTAGTGCCAGCAATTTTGGCCTTGCTGTATCTGTACACAGTGTACATCCACATATGTGATCCTGTAATGTATTCCCCTTTTGTTGTCTTTCAAGAATTATGTACCATAGATGCCATGCACCCTTCTCGGATATGGAGAATGAAATTATGCAAACACTAAGGCATCATCACATCCTACTATCCAGGTGGAGACAAATCAGGGAACAGCAGGCTGCACTGTGGGCAGACTGTCTCTGTGATGTGACTGGAAAGGGCCAGCAGGCTAGAACATATGAGCAGGCTTGACACCAGGCAACTGACCTGATAAATGCTGCTTGACAAAGGGCAGCAGATGTAGCCAGGGATCGTGCTGTCACCGGTGGAGGGCCTGCAACAGAACAACCACTCTCAGCCACTAAGGAATTCCTGGCATACCTAGACACACACAACAGTTCACAGGAATCCATCACACCATACATTGTGAAGGTGGATGCCACAGTTTCCACAGCTGAGAAGCATGCGGGTAAGCTTTCTGAGAACAGCATTGTAATACTGTAACAGTCAGTGTGTCAGGATGTATATACTTTTATGTGAGTTTCAGGTCTTTGTCCTTTGGGGTGAGACTTAACCTCAGTTATACACTCATACTCAGATTGTGACCAATACAACAAGTAACACAGTAGCTACTGTAATGTGAGATATCGGGACATATTATTTTGTTGTGCTGCAACATGCAGTGGTAATAATATTACCCCACCCTCAACTTTTCACAGGTCTGTTAGGTATTGCCCAAGGCCATGGTCTTGCTCCTGGTAAGCATGACACATTTTTAAGGAACAATTATATTCTAGTATGGTTAAGGGCCAGAATAATGCCCTATGCAAACATAACTATGTGTGTAAACAGCATAGGCTGTTTTTAAATTCCAGTCTGGAACAGGTACAAAAGGTTTCTCGAAGGGGTAGTCAAAAGAGTGTAGTTCAACAAACACATACACTTTGGCAGTTACAGTTAAGAGCAGATAAGGCACCTGGTTTAAATAAGGCAAGGAATCTAAAATGCCTTTTAAAATACAACAGGTTGAAGATAAAAACATTAGGCAGTGAAATGTGTATTTCCACATATTTGTTAAGAGAGTTGTACTGGGTTTTATAGTGTCATACTGATTAATTAAAAGGTAAATATTACTGGTCATGTTTTATTTGATTTACTTCAAGTGGTTGTTATAAAGGTCTTGAGTTGAATTTGTATTTTGTTCAGAGGAAGTGTTTTGTGGAGTTTAGTGACAAAGAAAGTTGTTTGACGGCTAATCAAGTTGTAGGTCTTCATTGTTATAAGTCTTGGAGGCTTTTCGTACACAATAGTGCAAATATTAATGTACTGCTTTTTTCTTTCTTATTGCAGGTGACCATGGGGGTTGATGTCTGTCCCCTACACAACCTGATGTCAGTGTCTCTTCAGACTCTGATGATGGTGGCCACAGTGAGACACAGTTGGGGCTGTCAGGGGCAGAATCTATCCCAGAGGTGGACACCCCTCTTCTGCCCCCATTGTCACCACATGCAGTCTTTATGCCCACAAATACCCTATCACCAGAGGCCATGGATATTGGACAGTCAGAGGGTGGAGACATTGAACAGGAAAGTATGGCAACTGTGGCTTCAGTGAGTGTAGACACTGACCATAGCCAGAGAGCTGGTGAGGACCCAAACAGATGGATTGACAGGGGTGCTTGTAAGAGTCCTGCTGTCCATCCACCACCTGTTGCAGGTGTCACATCATGTGTCACTCGGCACATGTTTCAGGCTGTCATTGAGGCAGAGGCACATTCTGAATGGAACATCAGATGTATGCTTAGGGTTATGGATGCAGCACAGTCTGACATCTGTGATTACCTCCACTGCACTGGGGACAACCTGAATCAGTTCACTGATGCAGTGGACAGAAAGTGGGCTAAGATAGTGTCTGTCTTGGAGCCACATTGTCTGTGCTGAAATGTGTGGTTGGAGTTGAGCATCAGATCTGTGAATGTAGATCAGCAACCCAATCTGCTGTGAGTCCACGTGGCCATGCACACTCACACTCCCGTAGTGGCAGTACATCCAGAACTACAGAGGGGAGTGTGCTGTCCACACCATGACATGGCAGGCTCTGGGATCATGGTCCAGGCCTGTCCTATGGGGGACATGGTCCTAGCAGACAGCAATCACTGTCAGGTAAAAGCACTGCTTCTGACCTTCAGCATAGAGTTGCCAGTGCAACTCCTGATAGAGCCAGTTCCTGTGCTTGGGGCCAGAGACGGTGAACTGCCAATTCTAACATGTACAGTCCAAAGCTGTCCAACATACAGACATGTAGGTCTAGCACTGAGCTTGACTGTGCATATGCACACATGCACACACCACTGTCAAATGCATGTCACATATAGACACACACTGCACCTCTCCATGATCCATCTTACATGTTCCCCTCCTGACTCAGGCACATGCTGTCTACTGTTTGGGGCAGCCTTGGCCTCCTGCACCCCCACACAACACCCTGTACAAGTGATGATACCTGTGCTACATCCCTGTCATCCTTGCCATCAATGCAGGGAAATGAAGCTATGTGTCTGAGGCACAGGGTGACTATATTAGTTAACATGTACTTGTGCAATGTAGTATTGTTTTGCCATGCCACTTGTAGTGGTTACCAACATATACTGTATGCTGTAATTTGTCATGAGTACACCACATACATTTGTGTACCTTATGTTGTATGATGTTGTGTTGGCTGTATAGCATAGTAGATGGATGACTCACTGTAAGGACATTAATCTAGTATGTGACATTAGTACTAAATGCTTGTGGGAGAGATTTATCTAACAGACTGAAACACACCCTTGGAAAAGAACCCTGCCTAATGGCACACAGAGCACCTCAGTGCACCTCATCACATGTCATCTGTTTGATTGGCTGGGTGTCCATCATTTTAACACAGGGTATCTGCCCATGTCCCTCTTTGACTGGGGCAATACCTGCTGATCCTGTAGCTACAGGTATGACAATATCTATGATTGTGAAGGCTGTATGGCCATTATTTTAGTTCAGGTCAAACATCCTATGATTCTATAACATGATGTATAATTCTCTAACAGGCTCACACACAAACATGGCTATCTTGAGGCTAGCACCACTTCCAATCACTGAGTACAGGACATGCCAAGGCAAAAAATACTGCAAGTTGTCTGTATGTAGATGTGAACACTTACCTATATAATGGGACATACTACACATCACAATATGTTGTACACAACACACCTCATGTCTGTTAGTACTATCAGTTTAGGACATATTATGCTTGATGATATAAGCAGGCCTTGTTGTGGTCAGTCCTTTGGGTGCCACATCACCGGCTACAAATAAAACACTGCAAAACTCTACCTATGTCTAAGTTACCAAAGATATGCCCTATGGATATATACACATGCACCAAGTGGGCTGGAGGGAGATAGGAACCCCTCCCTATCTAGTCTTATACACTATAGATCCCAGTACTTATCGCATGTGCCACGGCTTACCTTTGGTGTCACACTGGCAGCTTGTAGTCCTAAAATGGCTGACATCATCAGGCCTTGTAGAAGAGGGCAGTTGGGAAGCCAGCAGCAAGTTACAGGACCAAAAAGTGCACAGCCATTGCAGATAGGTAGTCCATGAGACCATGTATTTTGTTTTGCAGGGGAATATATACACACATACACATGCACCAAGTGGGCTGGAGTGATTTTGGAACCCTTACCTATCTAGTCTCATACACTATAGATCACAGTACTTATTGCATTAGCCACAGCTGACATCTGATACTACACTCTCAACTGTTAGCCTTAAGATGGCTGACTTCATCAGGGCTTGTAGAAGAAGGCAGCTTGAAAGCTAGCAGCAGGTTGCAGGCCCAAAAATACATAAACATTGCAGGTTGATAGCCCATGAGAGCATGTCTGTCATTTTGTAGGGGAATATGCACACAGACATACACACAGACATGCACCAAGTGAGCTGGAGTGAGATTAAAACCCCTACCTACCTAGTCTTATACTACAGATCACAGTACTTATCACATAAAACACAGATTAAGTCTGTTGCATATGTGATTGCAGGCAGAGTACTTGTGCATTACACAAACTAGGATTGTGTTGAACAGCTTCTGTGGCCTGCAGAGTGATATTGCTTTGTACTGTTATCTGCATCTAGTATTCTTTCAGTGAGGTATCTGCTTTTATCCTAGCTATGTCTGTATAGCTTCCAGTATGGCCATATGTGGCTGCATGCAGTTATGTAGGTGAACCTGTGGGCAGGGACAATGTGCCCTGTTCATACATGCGCTGACAACATTATAAATTACACCACCTGCTCATCTGTGTCTGTCTAAATGGTGACATCCAGCAAGCACAGGGGTGTGTAGATAAGTGTATTATATACTGTTGCGCCCTTAGCTTGGATCCTTTGAGCAACAGTATGGCTGTGTGATAGTGCAGATTTACTCACCATTATGAAGGTAAGTTGGACAAGTAAGTTGGACAATACAACCACACACATATTTCTGTATATAATTGTGTGTGTGTGTGTGTGTGTGTGTGTGTGTGTGTGTGTGTGTGTGTGTGTGTGTGTGTGTGTGTGTGTGTGCGTGTGTGTGTATACTATGTATGTGTGTTATCTAGATATATGGGGGGGAGTGTATGTATCATTTTAATATATATAGCTATATCAGACGGATATGTATAAGTATATGTCTGTCTGTATAGAGATATATACATAATAGGTCATTTTGATGAAGGGACAAAAGGATTGCGCTCATTTTAACTAAGTGCCTGGGCATGCCCAGTGGGACTGTCAGCACTTATAAAATGACTCCAGGCCACACATACCTTTACTCCAGTCCAGGATTTTCTATGTTACAGACATTAACATCTGCCCTGTTTCTGCAGTACTGCACTTCACTCAAACTGTCCACAGCAATCCCCAGCTGTGTGCTGTACTTAATATGTGACTGAGGTTGGTAATGTTACACCACCAACAGACTAAGAGTCTGTATACCTCTCAACTGTCCTGCTTATCACAGATTTTCCAGAATTTTTACATTAGTGATCTTTTGGTGAATTATTGAATATTGATGTTAATACATTATACTAATTACAGACAGACATTTCTGTTTCAGACTTTATATCCTTCAGAACATATGTAATAATGCAACACATTTACTTCCAGCAACTTTCTAGGTTTATGGGAACAATATTTAAAAGTTGTCCCTATGTTTGGGCCTTTGTCCCCACAATCTTTCTGGCTTTGTTCTGATTTCTTGCACTAAGAGGTTGAGATGTATGGCAGTCTGTGAAAACACCAACATAGTACTACCTCACATGCAAAACATTTGAGTAATTCCAGATTAGAACTATCAACACCATCACCCATGCTAGCTTCCTTATTCCACTGAGCCACACAGGTCACCAGACAGAGAGGACTCATTCATCACACAGTCAACAACATAAATATGTACATTGTTATCCTGCATGAAGAGAGACATACAATGTCTGAGCGATATCTATGTTACAGCCCTGAGATTACCTGGACCACTGATATACCATAGCTGGTTTTCTGTTAAAGCAGTTATATGGGTACACTGCTGTGATGGGGGTGGGGGAACAACAGCACATGATCAGCTTGGGTAGACAGTTGTTCACATAGCATGTATGGCAATTATTTAACATCTCCCTTGCCTGATGTTGTGATTACTCCAACCATGAGATTACTGAATATTAAGGAACACATACTATTGGACTGGGTATCTGTAGTCCCATGTGGATGCTACATCTGACCAAATAGCCCCTATAGTTCCTTGCATAACAGCAGCAGATCCGTACATATGATACCATATTATAGTAATTCTTTCAATTAGTGTGTAGATTAGAGACTTACCTTGCGAGTGCAGCAGTTGACCTGCAGTTCCAGGCTGACTCTGTGTGATGCAAGCAGTACACAGCCAATGCATGGATAGGTACAGGTTGTGCTGGTTGCCTGGCATCAGCTATTTTAATATATGTACGTGAGAAGGAGTAAGGTGTTAGTTCATAGGGCCCTAGGTTGTCAGAGAATGTGCTATGCATTTTCTCTTAGCCAATGCTAGGGCATATTGAGCATGCCCACATCTTCCTACAGAGACATCATCTGGCTGCTCCTCCTCTGAGTCCATCTGTGACTGTGGCTGTGGTGATTTAAGCACTGGTGGGGGTCTGTGTATCCCTTCCTTTTGCTGATCCTGTTGCAGCTGTTTCAGCAGGATCATATTGTGTAGCATGGCACATACTGTGAACATATGGGCACATGTGGCTGGAGAGTACTGCAGGGCTCCACTAGATATATTGAGGCACCAGAACCTCGACTTCAGCAGCCGAAACACATGCTCTATGATGTTCCTAGTTTGTGTGTGTGCCTCATTATGACGTTCTTCCATGGATGTGTGCTCATTTCTGATGAGTGTCATCATGCATGGTTCCAGTGCGTAGCCAGCATCCCCAGGTAAATGGCCATGTGGGATGGTGTGTGATACAGCTGTGATGTGTGCCAGATATAGGAGTCATGATAACTGCCAGGGCTGCCAGCACATGCATTCATGATAATGACCTGGGAATTGCGGGTCTATATCAGAACATCGAAAGTTCATACTTTCGAATGTTCTTACATCGACCGCTATTCAGCGAATGCTGAAAATAGCGAAACGACAGATAACCAAATTTTTTCCTTGGTAAAGAATTCGGTTGTCCTTTTCTGTCATTTCGCTATTTTCAGCACTGTCGTGGACAGTTACGGGTCGGGTTCAGATAAGTGTGCGATTGGGCGTGGGTTAGGTGAGTTAGGGTTAGGGAGCGAGGGAGGTATGTGTACGATTGTGTGGACGTGAGGGTTAGGGCGGGTTAGGTGAGTTAGGGTTAGGGCGCAGGTGAGGTGAGTGTGCAATAGTGACAGACCTTAGGGTTAGGGTTTGGGTTAAGGTAAGTGGATAGTTAGTGGTGTTTGTACAGTTTAGTGTAGGGTTATCTGTAAGATTTTGGGTGTATGTGTGTGGATTGCTGTTTGTTTGGTGTGCTTGTGTTGTGTGTATGTGTTTTGGAACAGTAAATTTTTTCCCTAGGAAAAAAATTTGCTGTTCTGAATGTTCAATGCTGTCAGTGTTCGCTGATTAGGGGTCGATGTAAGAACATTCAAAAATGTGAACTTTCAGTGTTCTGATATAGACCCGGGAATTGCACATGACCTGGCAGTTGATGGAGTGGTACCTCTTGTGGTTGATGTAGATTCTACCCTCATAAATGGGTGGTGCCTTGATGTGTACATGAGTGCAATCTATGGCACCCAGTACCTCAGGGTTGTATGCTACACTGTAGAAGTGTTGCATATTGCTGGCCCTCACCTCAGGGGTGAGGGTAAAATAAATGTGCTCACTGGCATGTGGTAGCATGGCTTCCAGGAACTGGTGGAGTACCCTGGATGCTAATGTCTGTGAGACCCCCATCATGTCCCCAGTTGGTTTTTGGAAGGTACCTGTGGCTATTATCTTAAGGGCTACACATACTTTTGTTTCCACTGGAATGGGTTCCCCTCTGTTGGTTCTGGGTCTGAGTTGAGGGTGGCAGAGCTCAGTGAGTTTTTGTAGTATGTACCTGTCCACCCTGTAGTACTCTACATTCTCGCACTCTTGTAGCTCCTGGAAGGTTACCCTGGGCCTGAACACTCTTCTCCTTCTCTGCCTAATGTTATTGTCAGCAGCAGCAGCAGCATTGACTTCAGCATCTAACACATACATATGTAGCAGACTTTCAGCAGCAGCCCCTAGCATTATTTCAGTTAAAATTCCCAAGTCTGTACTCCAATAGTGCAGAGTATGGAGGAAAATCATAATGTATGGTGTATGCATACTTTATAGTGCTCTACTGTAGATGCTGCCTGCATGATTGGCTACCGATGATACATTGCGCCTGCTTAGTATATAATTAACATAATTTAACGGCCCTAGTTGAAGTTAAACAAGGGTCAAAACTAATTAAAACATCATTGCATTTTGGATACCCTCAGCAATGCAGCGCCACACAAACGCTTGCCCCATAGGTAAACAAAGCTTAACAATTAGTGCACACACTCCCTGAACTTCCTGCTTAGCACATCAACGTGCCCCACAAACACACAGAAAAATGTACCCCATAGGTAAACAAAGCATAGCAGTTAGTGGACACACCCTGCAGACTTCTACGCTCTGCACAGCTGCATGCCACACAAACACGCAAAAACACACACCCCATAGGTAAACAAAGCCTAGAAGTCAGTGTATACACCCCCCAGACTTGCATGTTCAACGTGGCAGTATGTAGTGCAAACAGGCTCAGCTAAGCTCCAGTTAGCTTAGTAGGTATTGGACACACCCTCTCCTGATGTCAGCTACCTCTTGTGAGGACACCAACATGGTTCACTGCCTACACAGAGGGGATATGCATGCGCAATTACCCCATTTTGCTATTCAGTAACTCCACCTCATTTACATAGGGACAGTTGGATCAAAAACCAAACTAGTGCGAAAACACAAGAAAGAAAGCCAAGCACTGTTCGAATTCCACTTTAATAAGAAATGTTAAGCACTTTTGGTTTAATGCATAGACTAAACTTCTTCAGACAAAATCAGTTCAATGCATTCATGCTTAAATAGTCACACTCTTAATTAATTAATTACACATAATTAAACAGTTAAAGATACAATCCGGTCTAAAAACCAATACAATGTTAAAAAATATGTGATTTTTTTATGATATGATAAAATAAATATATTTTTATATATATTTTTGTAAATACAATAAATGTACTTAACCCTAACCTTGTTCTCCAGTTAGTTCACTAATATTCATTGTATATTACTATAATAGTTGTATTGTAAATTAATATTTAAACTATCTATAATAATATAAAATTAATTTAGCAAGGCTATAATGTAAAAAAAATGATTAATAAATAACTAGTGGTGCCAACTATAATATTCAACATTCAACTTAGCAAGTTAAGCTATCCAATAACATCCTACTAAATCCACTCATCAACAGTGTAAATAAGAACAGTGACCTAAACAAAAACATTTAAGTTCATTCACATTTACAAGTCGTTAATTAATGTTGTTAAACAAAGTCACAGAAAAATGCAATAAGATCATAGTATCAACCATAATTTCTAAGAATGGGACATCATTCTACTTGGAACTAGTGGGGCTGCTCTCTAATAAAAGTTGGTTCACCTGAATAGGTTGTTCAATTTCAACACAATTCTATTGAGCAGGCCTCATTCAGGCCTGGTGGGTGGTGAGAATTCAACCTAATCTGCCACAGTAACTCTAATTCTTCCAGTAATAGAGAATAAGGTCCCCCTCAAAGATCAGTCTTAACTGAATCTATAACTCAAAATTTAAAGGCATGACCTGGAAATTCCATACAATGCCTAGCAAGGGGACTTTCTTGTTTACTCTTACTAATATAATAAGAGTGTTCATAAACCCTTTCTCTCAGTCTACGATCGGTCTTGCCGATATAGAATGCTGGGCAGATGTGACACTGAGCCAGATAAACCAACATCTTAGAATTACAATTACATTTGTCCCTAGTATAATAATGCTTCCCAATTATTGTGAATTTGATGCCAGTGTCTATGTGTTTACATTATCTGCATGCTTCACATTTGTATGTTCCTGGGGATTTTCTGATACTAAATTTAGAATTGTCTGTCAAGCTCTTCAAGTTTTGCCCTTAACTAAATGTTATGATAGGGTATTCACCTATTTTTCTTGATATATCCCTATCGCCAGTCAGGAGTTCCCAATTTTTATACAATATACTCCTAACAGCGTGGGCTTCTAAGTTGAAACTAAAAATGAAGCTGAAGTTATAATGTGGTCCCAGCCTAATATCCTTTGTTGAATGTTGAATATTATAGTTGGTACCACTAGTAATTTATTAATCAGTTTTTTACATTATAGCCTTGCTATATTGATTTTATATTATTATAGATAGTTTTCAATACAGCTATTATATTAATATACAGTGAATATTAATGAACTAACTGGGGAATAAGGTTAGGGTTAAGTAAATGTATTGTATTTTACCATACTACAAAAATATATATAAAAATATATTTATTTTATCATATCATAAAAAAAACATGTATTTTTTAACATTGTATTGGTTTTAAGACCGGATTGAATTTTACCTGTTTAAGTATCTATAATTAATTAATTAAGGGTGTGACTATTTAAGCATGAATACATTGAATTGATTTTGACTGAAGAAGTTTAGTCTATGCATTAAACAAAAAGCGCTTAACGTTTTTTATTAAAGTTGAATCCGTACAGTACTCGCCTTTCTTTTTGTTGTTTTCGCATTCATTTGTATAGGGATCCGTGCTCACAATGTGGAAACTACATGCTTCCAAGCCCTACCACGATAGCAACAGCATTGATGCAACATTGTAGATACTCCACGCAGGGTCTTGTAATACATTTCTTTCTCATATTATTCATTTTATTTCCACATTTCTTTTTTTTAAGGCAAGTTTGTGCACTGCGGCATGCCGCTCAAACATCCCAGGTTATAAAAAAAAATGATTTTAACATATTTTCTGTAAACTTTGAGACACACAGAGGATATTTTCATTCATATCTGTGTGTGGTATTCCATTTCTGTTCATCTGTTTACATTTTATAGCCCCTTTTTTCTGTCTATATTCCTGTACACCAAATTTTTCCATGTACACTACAGACACTGAAATGGACTCTGCAGGGCTTCCTGTCTGCTTGCTGGATTGCTCTACCTGTCTCATTTACACAAAATTCACCTGCTTATGAGGTGATTTGCATGCCACAGAACTTCCTGTCTTGGCTCGTGCATGCACGCTTTCCAGCAGTGCTTACTGGATTGCAAACCTGCTTACTTTTGTGTAAACAGCATGGCATGATGCCAACATGGTAAAAAAGACTGCGTATGCTTTATTAAATTCTCCTCATGGAGAATAATTGATGCATGCAGTGATATTAGAAGGTTATGCTGTATGGTGCATGATTTACTGTGCTGTTTATCAGACATTGTCTATCAGTCACTATCTTCCTTCATAAAGCAGAGACTGTGGTCACTACATCTACATACAACTTAAATGAGACTTTGTCATTGTTTCATGTAAGTTATCATGAAGAACCTTGCTGCATATTAACTTTAGTCAGTTAAATATATGCCTGTTCTGTGAAATAGTAGGACTCCTTACTAAGTTGGGAACTGTCTCCTTTTCCTTTTGCTTGACCAGTAGATTATACTGCGTATGCCAGTTATTTAGTCTTAGGAAATAACAGAAAACCTGTTTTACTTGCATCTCTTTGTTAATTGCTTTGTTCTAGTTACAGAGTAATTGCTGTCAGTTATAAATTGACCTATATATTGACCTGAGGGTTGGATTGTCACTGTAATAGAATGTAGTGCTAAAAACACCCTCAATGTTGTCTCCTCTTACACTCAGTCACTATCTTCCTTCATAGAGCAGGTATGTGTCATATCTTATTACATTTTTGTTTCTTCACTCAGATTGGATAACTCTTATTTGTGTGTTTGTGTATCTATTTATATATATAAATATTTATTTATATATATATGTATATATATATATATATATATATATATATATATATAGATAGATATATATATATATATATATATATATATATATATATATATATATATATATAGATATATATATATATATTCCGTGGTGGTACAGCAGTAGCATTGTTACCTCACAGCAAGAGGTTCCCCCGTTTGATTCTCGGTTTGGCTTGGGAGTGCCTTTTGTGTGGAGTCTGCATGTCCTCCCCACGGTTGGGTAGCGTTCGAAAGACATGCGCAGGGACGTCGGGAGGCATACGCACTGTACTGATTTCAGTACAACTTATGTAGACGGGGGGGTAGCATTTTAAATGTTCACTTTTTCGCGCTTTACTGCACGATGACATCAGCGTAGCCAGTCAGGAGCTCCGCACATGTATTTCCGGCCGACCAGCCAGTAGCGCATCAGGGCAGCCAGTCAGGAGCTCTGCACATGTATTCCGGCCAGTTCAAATGGTTTTGGAGGAAGCGCGGGAGGAGGATGTTGGTCTCACTTCATCATGCTGTCCGAGCGGGAAGCGGATTCGTTATGGTGGTTGGGTTGGAAGCGGATTCGTTATGGTGGTCGGAAGAAGATCCGTTATGGTGGTCGGAAGAAGATCCGTTATGGTGGTCGGAAGCAGATCCGTTATGGTGGTCGGGGTGGTGAGTAATTGTGTGTGTGTGTGTGTGTGTGTGTGTGTGTGTGTGTGTGTGTGTGTGTGTGTGTGTGTGTGTGCATGGGCAAGTGTATGTATGTTTGTGCTCATAGAAAAACTAACCGAGTATAAAATGTTAAAGGGAGTTTGCCCCTCAGCTATCCTTCCAAGGAAGATAATATGTCATGACCATGCTACATTATTTACAACTACAAGCGCTGGTTTGAAGATCCAGTTTTAGTATAAGGTTTCCTGTAGGGTTTTTCTGAAAGTCCTATCATAACATTGAAAGAATAGTAGTAATAAAATATTTAATGGTGATTTCAAAGTCAGTGGGACAGTTATTAAACCGAGAGAGCGAGGGATGGAGTGTTGCAGCAGGAAAGAAACGCTGGTTGTTAATATTTTACAGACTATTTTCCAATACTTGCACTGATGCTGCATTCTGTTACTGCTTCTCTTTTCACACAGTTTGAAAATCAGATGTGCTGCCTTCTAAATGAGAAAATGACTGTAATGTAAATTCATTTCTGATGTGCCACCATTGCTAACTATTGCTCAATTCAATGAGTCAACTCTATATTTACAAAAAAATGATAGTTTTTATGTGCACATAATTATTATTATATGCAACTATAAAACTTAAATTCTAAGCATAACTGCTAACAACCTATGTAAAACTAAGCATCATGTTTTGAAAGAGCCCATATTATAAGCTTTTTATTTTTTAGTAGTGACCACTTAAACGATCATACTAACAGCAGTCAGAAATATTACTTTGTGCACTAGATTCTGTTTGATTCTATACATTATGCATGCAAAACATTAGATTTATCGGGTTGGAGATACGCATTTTATTAAATGGAATGCATAATTCTGCTTCTTCCCATGTTATGCCGTACATATAAAATAAATGAAACATTGATCCTGGTATTTTATGTTGTCATGCCGTATACTAAACCCAGAGGATCAAGGCTAGGAATCACTAATGAGTTTCATCTGATAGTCCAAGCTTTGATTCACTCAGCCACTGTTTGACTCCTGTGTAGTTCTGAATAATCACTTAACCATACAGTGATATCTGATCACCCCTAAAATAGACTTGTGTTTGGTGGGTCTAGCCAGTTATCAAATGATTAAAACAAACAAAAATACCTGCTGCATATAAATGTAGCAAATTACATTAAATGAGGGAGCTTCATCTTCTTGCCTGCAGCCATTAGTGTATACACGTTACTGCTTCCTCTGATCTAGTGTAGAGCTTTACTGTACTAGTTTCCTGTTCTTGAGAACACATTATTCATTCAATTAGAAAATATAATAAAGACAGCCAGTAGACACTGTTTGTTTGCATGGCTGATGCTGTCTTTATCAGTTTATAGGACATTACAGTTACCCATACACACCATCTTCCACTGCTGTATATGCTGCCCTGAACCACAACAGAAGGAAGTATTATGGCTGATCTTAAAGCAGCTTCCTTTCCAGATTAATCCTTTTTTTAATTAAACCATTAGATTATTTGCTCATATACAAAAACCTTTCTGTATAATATATATTGCCTAACTACTCTGTGGACAGTAAGATGAAATACTGTATGCATGGCACAGGCAGCTGTGAGGCACTGTATGTTCTGCACAACCACTATGAAGTACAGTATGCCCAACACATTTCTCTAAAAGAGTATGCACACACAGTCTCAGTTTATGTAAGAAACTTGCAACCCAGAAATGTGCAATTTGGGAAGAGTGGATGGTTTAATATCTATATTTTGACCAGGTTGAACATAGTTTATGCAAACCTAACTGGATATCAATTGCTTGTAATT
>NC_056732.1:897460687-897568187 GCF_019279795.1 Protopterus annectens | reverse complement strand
ATTTGTTAACCGGCTATTGTCCGACTGTGTCAGAAGCCTATTTTCAGCAAAGGCCCAGGGTGAAAAGCTCCACAAGCAGCAACAAAGCATGCAGTAGTAATAATAATATTTCCATAATAATACAGGAGTTAGAAAATAAAACAATTGTGTAAAAAGTATACAGTGTCTCCAGTAAAAGGACACACCATTGTTAACTTGAACAGAGATACAAAAATTACAAAGACAGTGTGCGCCATGTAAATTCAGAGACAGTATGATCATATATTTCATTAAATAATGATAGGGAATTATTACTATTCCAGATGTATGTTCATTATGAGACTGCAAAAGGTTACATAGAGATGGAGGGAGTATATTAGGAAGTTACAGAAGGGGAAAAGCTAATGTAAAGGAGGTAGAACGAATTAGCCTGGTGCCTGGCAAGAACAAATCCACTGTTTGGCTAGGTAGTTCTTTAGGAGTTGTTTGAACTCTTGGTGATGAGGATTTTGTGAGATGGGCTGAGGAATGGTATTCCATAGTTTGGCAATTTTGTGGGAGTAGAGGGAGTCACCATCATAGCTGTGGGAGTGGGCTACCTTTAGCGTGTTGCAGGATCTGAGGGATTGGGTATTTGCACTAGGTTGGAGAAGCTTAGATAAAGCAGGGCACTTGCTGGGTTGGTAGATTATTTTGTGAGCCATGGTCATTTGTTAGAGGGATAAAAGATTAGGGAGGTCTAGACAGTTGAGTTGGGAGAGGGCAGAGCAGTGGTGTGCCCTGTATGGCTGATTGGTGGCAAACTTGGTTATTTTGTTGTAACAGGATTCTAGGTTATTGAGCTCAGTTTTACCTAGGTTTGTGAATATGTGAGAACCATAAATGTGGGTGGAAACCAGGTGTGACTGAGCAGTGGGTAGTCTGGCACTTTGAGTAAGGTATCGTTTAGCCCTATAGAGGGTGCCAAGTTTGGGGTGAATTTTCTTTATAGTCAGGAAAATATGTTTGTCGAATTGTAGATTCTCATCAGTTGTGACACTTAGAAGTTTAGCCTGGTTATGGTTACTGGGTTCAGTTTTGGTTCCATTGGAGGACAGAATTGTGAGAGGGGGCTGACCCAGTTTGGGTATTTTGCTTCTGAAGACTATAATGTTAGTTTTGTTTGGGTTAAGTATGAGTTGATTTTCTGACAGGTATTTTTCTATGGCCTGAAAGGATTGTCGTCTTATTTGGAGTTCTTGTGGTGAGGGGGCTGAGCATAAATGTGTGGAGTCATCTGCGTACCGGACAATGTTTACCATTTGAGTTGCTGAGCTGAGGTTGTTAGTAAACATGATAAAGAGGAGGGGACCAAGAATGGAACCTTGGGGTACACCTATTGAAATGGCATGTAGGGGGGAGAGACTGTTTGCCCATTTGGTTGCTTGCTGACGATGGGAAAGATAGCTATCGAACCAGGTTAGAGATGCAGTAGTGAGGCCATAGGAAACGAGACTGTCGAGAAGTAGTTGGAGAGAAATAGTGCCAAAGGCTTTGGACATATCGAGAAAGATGGATGAGACAGATTGACCTTCATTAAGGAGATGATTAATGGTGTTGGTGAACGATATTAGTGATGTGCTAGTACTATGTTTAGGTCGAAAGCCATGCTGAGAGTTAGATAGTTAACTTACTGTAGTCCTTCCGCCATGTCTTTTTTGTATAATAAGTACTAACTCTATTGCCTCAATATAATTTTACAACTTAGTAGAGTTTACTTTTTCTTCCTTTCATTTTAGAGCTTGTGGTCACTACATCTACATACAAGTTTACAGATACATTGTCATTGTTTCATGTAAACATAGTTATCGTGAAGAATCTTGACACATATTAACTTTAATCAGTTAAGTACATGCCTGTGCTGTGAAATACAGGACCCCTTACTAAGTTGGCCACTGTTTCCTTTTGCTTGATCAGTAGACTATACTGCATATGGCAGGTAATTAGTCTCAGGAAATAACAGAAAACCTATTTTGCTTGCATCACTTTGATAATTGCTTTTTTCTGTCTCTAGCATGATTGCACTCAATTATAAATTGACCTATAAATTGACTTGAGGATGGGGAGCCATCAAACAACTTCTAAAGCCTAGACAGATTATAACTCCAGCTCTAACCACAACAAATTCCACAGATAGCATTGCCTGACAATTTAATTCACACTTATCAACTCAGATAGCATTGCCTGACAATTTTATTCACGCTTATCAACTCTATACTCTAGTAAAAAAAACAACAGCAAAATCCCTCCTATTTATTCCTAATGAATTAGACAGAATCCTCAATTCCTTTTCAATCAAACCAATTCAAAATAATACCATCAAAAAATATCTTTCCAAACTTAAGCCTTCCTCTCTCGCCACTGACCAACTCCCAAACAAATTTCTAAAGCTAGTAGAAGATTCCATCCCCTACCCTATATCTCTCCTAATAAACCATTCCATTGCTGAGCAGTACATCCCCAAACTCTGAAAAGTCTCTTATATCATCCCTTTTCATAAAGGTGGCTCCTCTACTGAGCTTTCAAACTATAGGCCAATTGCCCTCCTCCGTCCTATAGCCAAGATTCTTGAAACATGCATACATAGACAACTCCTTGACTATCCGCTAAGCAATAATCTCCTATCTACATCTCAGCATGGCTTTAGAACTAAACACAGTACAACCACTGCCCTTGTTAGTTTTACAAACTCAGTCAAACAGCTTAAAAATGACAACCAGCTCATCTCATCTTTCTTGATATGTCTAAGGCTTTTGATACAGTATCCCACCAAATGCTACTATATGAGCTAGCTTCCTTAAACCTAACCCAGCTAGCACTCTTATGGTTTCTCAGCTACTTAACTGACTGCCAACAGGCAGTTTATTGACAAAATGAACTCTCTGCCCTATTACCAGTCTCAGTAGGAAAATCCAAAGGCCCAATTCTCAGTCCATTGCTCTTCACCATATTCACCAGCTGGCTCAGCACAGCCACACAGCACGCAGCCATTGTTCAGTACACAAATTATTTCTTCCTCATATGTTCAGTACCCTCCCTACAAGAACTCCTATGAACAACTCAAAAATCTTTCCAAGACAATGAAAAATACCTCTCAGACTCTCAACTCATACTCAGTCCAAATAAAACAAAGCTTATGCTCTGCACTAATAGCAAAGTTCCTGATAACTCTTCCCCCCTTCACCATCTACTCAGCCAATAAAACTAAAATTGAACCTCTCCAGCACACCAAACTCTTGGAGTCACAATTGACAACAACCTAAAATTTGGCAAACACCATACTTTTACTATCCAAAAGGTCCACATTAAGCTAGGCTGACTATACAGAATCAAGCCATTCCTAACCAAGGCCACTAGACATTCCATAACTAGGACTTATCTACTCTCTACCCTTCTATATGTCTCACCAATATTCACTAATCTCAGTAAATCAGGTTTAAATAAACTGGAGTCCTGCTATAGCAAAATCACAAGATTTGTTACTAACCTCCCTTACAGATCACATCACTGCACAGCACCTCATAAACTAAATTGGATTGAACTACCCAATCACCTATCCCTCAACCAACTAACTTTCATTCATTCCATCTTCTGCCATCCAGACAACTGTCCAGCACTTAAGAGTTACTCAAATGGCAGGCCACTAAGATCCTCCAACAAACTACTACTCAAAGTAACTAAATCTAATAATTGTTAAGGTAACTCTCTATTCTCCCACTAAATATCTAAGTCCTGGAATTCCATGCCTCAGACAATACTAAATGCTAGCAACACATCCAAATTAAAACTACTGCTAAAGGAACACCTAACCAAAAACTGGCTTTGCTCCCGCACTAATCCAGGCTGATCATTCTGTCCTTCTTTGTTCTTACAACCAACGTTTCTCTTCCCTTACTAAATTCCAACATCCATACTATCCCTTCTCTCATGGAATTCCAATTTCTCTCTACCTGTCTCAAGCTCACCGCTGCTCCTATTTTTATCTACCTGTCTCAAGCTTCCGACAGTGTCATCATATTACGTCCTTCTTGTATTGCCTTAGCTATCTCTTTTTACAATAAGTAACCCTAGCATAGCTACAATCAGCCATATTATTGTTCCTATACCATATGTGTATCTCATAAATATTTACCATCAATATCACGATATTGGGTGGCAGTGAAGAGTTACCAAATAGCTGGGTAACTACAGCAGAGCTAGTAAGGGAGACGGCTAGAAAGGTGCTTGGTATCACATCTGGACAGAGGAAGGACAACAAGAAGACATGGTGGTGGAATGAAGAAGTACAGGAGAGTATACAGAGAAAGAAGTTGGCAAAGAAGAAGTGGGATTGTCAGAGAGATGAAGAAAGTAGACAGGAGTATAAGGAGATGAGGTGCATGGCAAAGAGAGAGGTGGAGAAGGCTAAGGATAAGGCATATGAAGAGTTGTATGAAAGGTTGGACACTAAGGAGGGAGAAAAGGACCTATACCGATTGGCTAGACAGAGGGACCGAGCTAGGAAAGATGTGCAGCAGGTAAAGGTGATAAAGGATAATGAGGGAAACATACTCACAAGCAAGGAGGGAGTGTTGAGGAGATGGAAAGAGTACTTTGAGGGGTTGGTGAATGAAGAGAATGAGAGGGAGAGAAGGTCGGATGATGTAGGAATAGTGAATCATAAAGTACAATGGATTAGCAAGGAGGAAGTAAGGATAGCTATGAAGAGAATGAAGAATGGAAAGGCTGTTGGCCCAGATGACATACCTGTGGAAGCATGGAGGTGTTTAGGTGAAATGGTAGTGGAGTTTTTAACCAGATTGTTTAATGAAATCTTGGAAAGTGAGAGGATGCCTGAGGAATGGAGAAAAAGTGTTTTGGCACCGATTTTTAAGAATAAGGGTGATGTGCAGAGCTGTAGTAACTACAGAGGGATTAAATTGATCAGTCACAGCATGAAGTTATGGGAAAGAGTAGTGGAAGCAAGGTTAAGAAGGGACGTGATGATTAGTGATCAGCAGTATGGTTTCATGCCAGGAAAGAGCACTACAGATGCGATCTTTGCTCTGAGAGTGTTGATGGAGAAGTACAGAGAATGTCAGAAGGAGTTGCGTTGTGTTTTTGTAGACTTAGAGAAAGCATATGACAGAGTGCCTAGAGAGGAGTTGTGGTATTGTATGAGGAAGTCAGGAATGTCAGAAAAGTATGTAAGAGTGGTACAGGATATGTACGAGGGTAGTGTGACAGTGGTGAGGTCTGCGGTGGGAGTGATGGATGCGTTTAAGGTGGAGGTGGGATTACATCAAGGATCAGCTCTGAGTCCTTTCTTATTTGCAATGGTTATCAACAGGTTGACAGACTAGATCAGACAGGAGTCCCCATGGACTATGATGTTTGCAGATGACATTGTGATCTGTAGTGAGAGTAGGGAACAGGTGGAGGAGACCTTGGAGAGATGGAGATATGTTCTAGAGAGAAGAGGAATGAAGGTCAGCAGGACTAAGACAGAATATATGTGTGTGAATGAGAGGCAGGATAGAGGAATGGTGAAGATGCAAGGAGTAGAGGTGGCGAAGGTGGATGAGTTTAAATACTTGGGGTCAATAGTTCAGAGTAACAGTGAGTGTGGAAGAGAGGTGAAGAAGAGAGTACAGGCAGGATGGAGTGGGTGGAGCAGAGTGTCAGGAGTGATTTGTGACAGACGAGTACCTTTAAGAGTGAAAGGGAAGGTCTACAAGAGGGTAGTGAAACCAGCTATGTTATATGGGTTGGAGACAGTGGCATTGACAAAAAGGCAGGAGTTTAAGCTGGATGTGGCAGAATTAAAGATGTTAAGATTTGCACTGGGTGTGATGAGGGTGGACAGGATTAGGAATAAGTATATTTGAGGGTCAGCCCAGGTTGGAAGGTTTGGAGACAAAGCCAGAGAGGCACGATTACGTTGGTTTGGACGTGCTGAGGAGGGATGCTGAGTATATTGGGAAAAAGATGCTAAGGATGAAGTTACCAGGTAGCAGGAAAAGAGGAAGTCCTAAGATAAGGTTTATGGATGTGGTGAGAGAGAACATGCAGGTGGTTGGTGTGACAGAGCAAGATGCAGAGGACAGGAAGAAATTGAAACAGGTGATCTGCTGTGGCGACCCCTAATGGGAACAGCCGAAAGAAGATGATGATGATCATGATATTGACCTACTGCCATCATTTCTCTATAATGGCACAAGCTATTCCATGCTACTTTATTTGTTAGCTTTCTTTTTTTTTCACTTTATATTACTTTCTCAATTTCTATTGCTTATGTATAAACTATTTATTACCTATATTTAACAAAGTTATGTATTCTTGATTGTTATTGATTTCTTGTATTGTTTGCAATTTGTTTTTGCAACAGATCTTTTCTCCCTGGGCCTCTGCTAAAAAAGGGCCACTGACTGGCCCAGCTGGACATCCCCAGTAAACAAATATAAAACAAATACATTTATTTTTATTTTTAAATAATATATATATTTTTCTATTTTAGAAAAGGTATTCATATTACTGTTTGCAAGAGTTTTGCCTGAGTGCTCACTCACTCTGGTTCAGTGTTGTTGTAAGGCATCATATAAGGACTAATCATATTTTTAACTGTTTTGCACAATACATTCCAGTGAGTTGTTGTGGCTAAGTATGGATGTACTGAATGTTGTAACGTGGTACAATTAGTAAAAAGTCCTACTTCAATATTTAACATGAGTTCATACTTTATACTTGAATGAAAATATATTTTGTTTTTATATTATACAATATTTCCTCTTGTTGTCTGTTAATGTACTGCACAACAGAGTACTTCATTTTGCCACGCACAGTAATTTGTAGCCTCAGAGACAAAAACATAATTTGTGTAATAGTGAGGGTGAAGTGTCAACAGTGTTTGTTTGTAGGGCAGAATACTCATTTTCTCTTTAATTTTCTTATTAATGTTTCCCTGAATACTTGAGCATTACTAGTTTTTATTTGTAGGTAATTACCAGCTGTAACAATGATAATGCATAGAGCATTACTGATATTAAACTCTAGAATCTTACATTATGACGTACAGCTTTACTTCCATGGTTCTATGAGGTTTTAAGGAGTGCCATTAAAAGAATGAAATGCATACAGATGAAAATATTCTAAGTCCCCCACCATTTTTGCCTGTGTGTTTGTGCATTTGTGTGTCTGAGCCAGCTCCTGCTTATGTGACCTAAGCAGTTGCCCAAGGCCCATGATGGGTGTGAGTGGCCCACTTTGCTTATATTAAAAAAATCCCTTACATATAAAAAACATTCCATAGATATAGCCCTTTGTGTAAACAAAAAAGCAGCTAGAAATCCTAGCATTAGGAAGTAACATAACACACTCTTGCACAATGTATGATTGGCAACAGACATCCCCAGAAACCCTAGAAGTCATATGAGACATTTCATTATTTTGAATAACATCAGGTAGCCCCAGAAACAAACTGTTCAACTGAGATTTGCAGCCGGTACAGATATTTCATAAGGAGTATTAGCTGATTCATTGGAGAGATGAGATTTGCAGCAATCAGCCCCAGAAACCATAGCATGTAATACAGACATTTGATTAAGAATATCAATTGGTCCATGTGAGAGATGCACTTTCCAGCAGCCAGTCCCAGATAATGTAACATCTGACTGAGATTTGCAGCAGGTACAAACATGATTAGGAGCATCAGACACGTGAGTGTGTGCGTGAGTGTGTGTGTGTGTGTGTGTGTGTGTGTGTGTGTGTGTGTGTGTGTGTGTGTGTGTGTGTGTGTGTGCATGTGTGCGTGTGTGTGTGTATGTGTGCATATGTGCAAAAAAATGTCCCAGTTAGAGTCACTGTTTGGTTTAGCAACTGCTCAGAGTCAAACTCTGTACTTTAATTATTTAAAAGTAAGTGCCTTAAACTTCCACACCAATCGCCAGGTCCTTATTATTATTTTTTTTTTTTTTGTAAATCACTGAACATTACAATTTGTCAATATCAGTCATAACTTTTCTTAGTTATATCATTTGTAATCAGTGTCAGTGATGCAATAACTAGAAAACTAGAGTTTAGTGCAAAAGGCTGTGGATTCTATTCCTAAGCCAGGTAGACTGCTGATATTACAGTGCAGTATATGAAAAACTGCAGTGGTGGTGCTGCTGTAGCGCTGTCACCTCACAGTAAGACGTTGTCCCATTCGATTCTCAGCTAGAGCGTCTTCTGTCTGGACACATGCGTGAATGGGCGTACCTTCATTGAAGGTTGTGCGACAGGGCTGGCAACTCGGCAAGTAAAAATCTACTGCCAATCATTAGCGGACCGGAGTTCCGCTTTGGCGACCCCTAACTGGGAAAAGCCGAAAGACGCAACAACAGTGCAGTATATGAGATGGGGTTACTGCACTCCTGAGTGTCATCTTTATTTTTTTAAGCTACCTAGAAACTATGACACTGTTGTCAGTTTTCTGGCCATTCCCTATTGCGTATCACCTGCACATCATTTTTGTAATGTAACATAGACAAATTATTCTTTAATGGCAGCAAGCACTGGATTTGTAGATGAAGCACTGAAACGCAAAGTTGTTTTCCAGCATCAACCTATGCTTTAATGATAGTTCTCTTTACTATGGAATTATTTGGATGACTTTCACTTCTGCAGAGATTGTGCCTGATATTAGTGGTTTATAGTGACAGCAGTCTGAGTGGTCTGTTATGGTTTAAATGTTCTGAAATGGGTAGTTTTGTCATTATTGTTTCATACATTTTGTTTCATTACTTACTGTAAAAATGTTCAAAACTGCCTATTTAAAACACACTCTAACAAATGTTGCTGTATTAAACAAGGGATATATTTTAATACTATCAGGGAGTTAAATAAAAAAATCATGCATTTATACATGGTCCTAAAATGAGTTCTGGGGCTCATTGTTTAAAAACAGGCCAAAGGTACCCTTAACCTAACACTGGCTAGATGTATTTTCAGTGAATATGGGTTTTAATGAATGTAAGTTTCAAGGGTAGAGAAGTTTACAGTTGCTCACACTAAGTCTATTCTCATTGTGAATCTGTATTGCTTTGTTTAGCAAATGGTTCTCAGCGTTTGTGCTATAAAATTTATAATAAAAGTTTGAATTAAATTCAAACATCTGTAATCATTGTAGAAGTAAACAAAGAAGAAAATACTATGCACACTAGCAGATCAGAACTGTGTTTATGGTAAATGGAGAGAGAGAGAGATAGTCAAGCAATGGAACACTGAAGGGCTGCTGGTGGTGGGGTGGGGTGCTAATCCATTACCTTGCCTAGGGCCCCATTTGCCATGATCTGACTCTAGTGTGCGTGTGTGTGTGAGTATGTTTGGGGGGGTCTTTATTTAATAACTTACTCCCCTTCAGTCAAATGTTTCAAGCTTATCTCCTAAAGAAAGAATAGGTGATGACGCAAGTGATTTTGAAGATGAGAGCTAGATCATGAGCGTGTCCAATATCATGACGTACTTGATGCTGGTGATCCTGCAGACACTGATCTGAGAGTGCTGCCGGACCAGAACCAGCACCATGAATAAGAGGTTCTGCTTGGTGGAGGAGAATGCTGATGTGACCTACATGGAATTTGTTGTATTTGTTCCACCCTACTAATTACACTTTTTTAAAAGCAGTTTGTCATATCACAGGATCTGTCCCACATATGTCCATACAGTACAATGTCCTCTTCCCCTTTAAAGACTGATTTCTACTTGAGTCAGGTAAATCCAGACTAGTGTACAAATGGAGGTGGCCACAGATGCTTGGTTTGCCACCAAACAATCATGGCATTATCCCTGCTCTCTGCCTTTTCCACAGATGCTTGGTGTGCCACCATACTATGCATCAGTGTCATCATCATATTATCACTACTGCCTGCCTTTTCCATGTAGTGCTGGAAATCCTTTAAGTATATCCTGGAGGGCCTTTACCATTTCCAGATGACTCTCTATGGCAGTGATCTGAGCACTAACAATGTCACAATCCATTTGCTGCTGGGCAGCCAATGCTTTATGCATTTCCTGGGGTAGTTGTGAAAAACTCCTGCACCTGGCACCCCTTATTAAAAGTGTTACTGTGGATACTGTTACCTCTGAATTTCTGCCATCATCCTGAAAGTGTTCCTTTTTGATTTGGAGATACTGATGTAGAGGTTTAGAGGTTTCATTCGTGTACAAGTGTGAGAGTGATGTCAGCATATGCTTGATTTTGGGATGCTCCTGTCACTTCCTGCAGAGTTACTAACAGTTTATGGGCTGTGGGATCCTGCCATTAAACTTGGAGATTGCATGCCCTTTCCTCAGGCTGCCTCATAACTACATCTATATCATAGTCCTAATCATCTTCAGAAAATTTTCTGCTACTGATATCCTCTGGGTTTATTGGTATACTAGAATTCTTTTTTCTTGCTGCTGAGTCTGTATAAATGATTTGAAAACATTACCAATAAATAAGTATCATACACTGCTTGCTGAGTAAAGAGATGTGGAGGACACTTACCATGCACACTGCATTCATTTTTATTATGTGCAGATGTGGAAGGTTCACCTCTTAGTAATTGTCACATGTTTAACGTAGTCATTCCATGTCACCGGTTCACCTTCTAGTAGTAATTGTCACATGTTTAGTGTAGTCATTCTATGTCATCGGTTCACCTCCTAATAGTAATTGTCATATGTTTAATGTAAACCAAAAACAACCCTGTGGATGGCAGAAGGTATCATATAAAAATGTTCAACAGTTCAAGAATAAACAACCAGCTTTAATGAAAAAGCACATGTAAGCGCTTTCACGGCACCAAAACCGCTTCATCAGACAGTTCAAAAACTTCTCAACTACACTTATAAAGATGTATGCTTAATGTAGTCATTCCATATCAGTGGTTCACCTTTTAATAGTAATCGTCACATGTTTAATGCAGTCATTCCATTTCAGTGATTCACCTGTTAATAGTAATTGTCACATGTTTAATGTAGTCATTCCATGTCAGCATTCAGGTCTGTACATAAATATATGTTACTGTTTTTAAACCAATCTTCCTTAGCAGGCATGTGTTGCTGCTAAAGATGTCAGTAATAGTGTCCACAACACATTTATTTTTTCATTCCTCATGTGGTATTAAAGGTATAAGCATTTCATCCCTCCCTCAGTACCAGCACGGGTAATTGCATTCTGCCTCACCTTGGCTCTAGCACATCATGCTTTCCCATTTCCCCACTGCTTGCACTGTGTTAATGTCCAGTTTCTTCCACTGACTACATTTATTTCCATAACTACTTGATTCCAGGCCTTTTCCCTCTCAGCTTGTTTGGAACCACCTTTTCTAAAAAGTGGTTTGTCGTATACCCTAAAAGCTGCCATGAGGAAGCAGTTCTAATCATGGCTAATGTTATCCTTTTTTTGCCTTGATCCTTTGATCCCTGATTTTCCATCATTACTGCACCAAAATTAATATGCCACAGTCATGCAAAAGCAAAATGATGTAATCATCAGTCAAACTACACAGCAATGAAAAAAGCGAGAAGTTATGTGCCACAAAACCTAGAATTGCATACACATGCATAGTCTCAATCCAGCAAGTAAGGTTGTGTTAATCTAATGTTTGCACTGTAATGAATACATTCACAATAGTATGGCAAGCAGTTTGTGATCATTCTCCATACTTTTCAAAGGCTGCAAAATAGGGACATATTTAAAAAACAATTGCTCTTATAAACTTAGAAGGTTGACAGAATGCATTGGCATGCATTTTCTGGAGGATATTGTCTGAAACTCAAATGTCTGTCATTATTTAGTGATTTTTGTCCTCAATGATTTGCCAGAGAACATCAAGCTTTATGAGGAACAGATCAAAAATATGAGGCAAAAATCTGGACATTATGTAGAAATCTGGACAGTTGACTGTTATGCCTTCCCCTAGCACTTTCTTTTATCATAATGCATGTCATTTGTCAGCAGTAACAATCAGAAGTTTCCCAGGAACAACACATGTATGTTGAGCCAACAAAACATCTCTTGACACTTCAGTACTTCATAATTAAATCACTACATTTCTACCATATGTGCACAATCACTAAATGACAGCAGAATAAACTTAACTTTCTTAGTGATCAATACGCATTTCTACTGCTGCTGTTAAAGTTCCATTCTTACAAGATTCAATTGTCTTTCTAACATGTCTATCATATCAGTAAAGCAAACATTTATTTACATAAACTAAGTAATTTCACATCATTTGAACAGTTTCCTATTAATTTGCTATATTTCTGCTATTTTTGCTTACTTTCTAAAGTTCATAGTTTCCTAAGCCATTTCCCAAGCCATATGCCACTGAAGCTGAGTAATCACAAGTTAATATAGTGGTGTTAAATGTATTCACATACATTCAGGTTCATTACTGCACTTTCCATACAAGTTAGGCCCTATGAGTTGCAGGAATATGTGAACAGATAAGGCAACTTATCAGTATAAGCAGGTCTCTGCTCATCATGAATGCAGTCCCAGATAAATGTGAATGTGCTTGGGATAGCTATGGATTCTTCAGCAGTCCCAGCAAATACTAGAATGTCATGGGAATGCATGGATAGCCTAAGTCATTCTCTAAGTTGACAATGTTTAAAAAAGGCAAAATGAAGACATATTCATTTGAGTCTGCACAACCACAAAACATAATCTCTGCCAATTCAACATCATTTGGCATATCTTATCATGTCAATATTTACTAAATGTTGATATGAACAGACACAGGAGTATTTATTTCTGCATAAATAAATAAATACCCCCCCCCCCCACCCAAAAAAAAAAAAAAATACTGATGACATGCTTCAGGAAAAATATATAAATAAATTATTATTTTCTGACATTCAGGTGTAATACCCCAAAAGGGTAGCAATATCAAGACACAGCAGGAGTAGCAGGTCAAAGTAAGATACAAAATGATGATTTTGTTAATGATTTTTGTTCATCATATGAATGAAGTGTGAATGTATTCCTTTAAAAAAAACATATGCAAGTGAAAAAACATTTGGTAAAACTAAACTTGCTAATAATAATAGCACCTAGCTTAATATCCCTGCTTGTTAACTGAGATTGGTTAGGGTGGACAGAGTGGGTCTAAACCTCTGAACCACAGCTCTATTCACACTTTTTTCATTCTGGTACTGGCACTTCGAATGATGGCAATGTGCATGAAGGCATGAGGTCAGAAATTTGAGCCGGTCTCACAAAGAGACCAAGATAATGCTCAAACATGTAAGTGACAGAGATCACCTGCTCTGGCCTCCAGTGCTGATATAGGTACAATGATCTACAGAAGGATATCCCTGACCAGCTGGCTGAGTAGGTAGATCATGTGATAGTGAGGAGGCCAGAGGTCTATAGTATTTATTTTTATTTTTTTAAACATATCAGACGTAAGATTAAAAAAATAAACTATAAAACAGTTGCATAAAAGAAAGTAGATACTACAAGAAGTATGTGTAACTGCAAGTATTTATCTAAATGTAATTATAATGTATAATAAAGCACAATTTGTTAACCAGGTAGGCCCATGAGACACATAGTACCTTTTCAGGGGCAGTTTGGGAGCAACATCTGATTAAGAAACTTGCTCAAGGTCACACAGTAGACAGATGAAAGCTTGGGGAATCAAACACTCTACTGCAACAGCTGCATGTTGTAACCTTTAACCTCTGCACAAACTGCCAGATAGTATGAACTGGATATGTGATTATACACTTTTGAGTATTAAAACAAATGTATATTTATGAGTAAAGAAGTATAAGTAGGTATGAATATATATGTCTGTAAAATAGAGACGAACATCTGCATGTGTACATACAATGTTTTTCATGTATATAAATGGATGTACTTATACATTGACAAAAATATTTGCATTGTCACATAATTTCATGTACACTAGATATTACCTGAGTTAGTACTTAAAATACATGCAGACAATTTTTATAAAGAAATGATATTGTTTGTGTAGGCCAGAAAATAATTATTAGTATGATCATTTTATAAGATAGTCATTTCTTCCACACTATCAACTGTACATACAAGACGGCTGAACTCAGTCAGGCATCACACCCTATTCAGAGTACAGGTTTGGGGGTTGAAGGTTGCAGTGTCATAGTTTATTGACATATTACCAATTATTTTACTTCTGTATGCATTACTAAACAATCCCACTATATGTTTACACTTATTAAGCAGAAAATTATCAAAGTACACATTATTATAATGAAGTATGTGTAATGCATCCCTCTGTAACAGTAAACATGTTTTGTTTAATGAAGGTTGATTTGAAGGGAAGTAAAAACTTATTTTCATTTATTACAGTTGTGTGTGTGTGTGTGTGTGTGTGTGTGTGTGTGTGTGTGTGTGTGTGTGTGTGTGTGTGTGTATGTATACAGTTTCTGCTTCTGCCCGAAAAAAAATCACAATGTGCTACTTAAAACTGAAAGGTATGCAAATTATAAACCTTGAAAGTAGAACCTACAATGAAAGTTTAATGTAAGATTTAGACAATATACCTCCCCCAAAGAAAATAAACTGTGCACACATACAACAGTGTAACAATTTGAAGGAAGTTGCACTCTTACTATTTCAATTTGTATTAAAGGAAATATTAGCATAGTATGACAATCTCTGTATTTTATATTTCAGATATGAATAAATAATATTTAAAGAAATAAGCACATCTACAAAGCAAGTGAAACACTAACTGCAATGCTTTGCAGAGTAGTACTAGTTGTCATGTCAGAAACATTAAGAACAAAAAATAGGAGACAAGTAAACAATCATGCTGTAAGAGAGCTCCAGTATAACACCAGTCAACAGCATAGGAGATTTGGTCTAGTCCACTGAGGGCACAGGTAATAATGAATAAAAACCTTAACATTTTCAAAACAAAATGTCAAATACTAAATATTGTTTTCGTCTTAAACTGATTTTGCTACTATATATAACTGCATGAGTATTCCTACACGAAGACAGTAGAAGGGCTAAAGTGCTTTCAGTACAGTATTGCAACCAAATCCATATCAAGCAGAAATTATAAATGTGTTACCATTTCTTATGTTAGAACAGCATATCTCATTAGTATTAGTAGATGGCAAATGTAAAGGCCAGCAAGACTTAATAACAATACACTTATCGTTTCCATGTATGCATAAGCATTTCCCATACATTTTGTTTTAGTTCAATAAAGATTTAATAAAAATGAAATTCACTAGTAATAGAGATTCAAATAATGTGTAATGTGTGAATTTATTGTAGTAACCCCCCTTTTTCTTATTTTAATTATGCATTCCATTGTCCTTTTTATTTTCTTTCTACCCCCTATCGGTTTATTTTTCTAAAAATCCAAAATCCTAAGGAGCAGCCCAGCCATGTGCTTCCCAGGTTAAGGAACATTCACCCTCTGCCCATCCAGATACATTGTCACAGGGTCAGGGCAGTGGCACTGGTCCTGTAGTTACCCTGGCACATGGCTCCCTAGCAAGTCTCACCGAATGTGAGCTTCGGTAATTGGTTGAGCAAATGGTGGAGCAGTTTGTAGATGGATGTCATTAAGGAACTGAGGATTCTCTTCAGCTGACAGATCACAGTCAGTGCTGACCACTGTGTCACCACAAGCACTTTCCCCTCAATATTGGGGTCCTCCACTGCAACACCATCAGGAAACATCTGAGACCTTGTACACCAGGGATGGTTGTTGAGCTGGATTCCTCTTCATTCACTTCCTTCCGTTACCCTCTGTCATACACCATCTTGCCTACTTACCATTCACAATACCCTCTTATAACAAAAAATAAAAAATAAAAATAGGTGTCTCTATTCCCCGACAAAAAACATGGTAGCCATCCTGTCACACCTCCTCCAGCACAATCTGCTTGATATTTTCCTTCTGTGATCTCCTCTTTGTTATGTCTTCCCTCTTTTAATCTTTCCTACCTATCCCCTGTCCATTCTTTTAGGAAGCTCATCAGAGTGCCCAAATGAAGAAACCCCTATATAAAACATTTACACTGCTTGCCTTAAGTCTTTCAGATGTGACTGCACATAGCCTCATTCATCCACAATATGAGTATATATGAAATCACATGAAGCATAAGGCTTTCTAATTCTTCATATATACTTAATGGTTAACTTCAGCTACTTTATGCTTTTGCCATTGGTAGGCATAATTCTTAAAATGACATTGCATTTCTTTAATTAGTGCAAATAACCTGTGGTTACTGTATTTGCATAAAGGTATGCTGATGCATTTACTGGATAGCCGCTACACAACTGTGAAACCCGGGACAATGAATACCACCCTATAAATCTGAATCCATTTTACATTACTGAGCCCCTGCCACAACTGTTTTTTTTATTTTCATTATCTTCAAGATTGTGTAAATAAAACCATTATATAATAGATGAATAAAATTATTGAGACATAGTGTTCTTCTTTAAAAATATTTTGACTAAATGTAATGCTTTACCATCATGTTGTGTTAAGATGAGTATCCTCTATGCCAAAATGCATGCTGTCATTTAAATGAGTTCTTGATGAATAAAAATGTCTCTCATTTTTGCAGCCACAGCAGGACATAATTCATTTAGATTTTCAATGCAGGCTCATGCAAGGCAATAAATAATCAGAGCAAATTGTCTGAATTTCGTTAAATACATTTAGTCTAATAATAGGATTCATTGCCATTTCTTCAAAGTGCAACATGGCATGAGTTTGTAAATCAGCTGTATGCTCTCTACTTGTTTTCCCCAGGCACTTAAATGTGGCACTTGGTGTAGCTGATCTGTGAAAATAAGACCACTGCACTTCACAGAGAGCTACCTAGCTTTGGAAGGCATGTATTACAGTGTTTCCTAAATGTCCATGCTATGCATCTTCCAAATTGAGCAGGTGCAATGTGAATATTATTTCCCCCTTTTTTAATTTCTCCAAATCTTTTGGGTTTCTAATACCATGATGGGAATGGATCTAATTCCTAAGTTAAAGTATGATTAAAGTTCATGAAATTAGATTTGTTTCAGTCTTTGATGTCAGCCAGAAGTCCTCTTCTCAGCACCCACAATGTGCCCAGTAATGACTCCTTCTATAATTCGTATGGAGTTACATGGATTGGTAATATATCTAAATATTAATGTAGATTCTTTTTGATAAGACCCATTGCTCCTACTACTATTGGAACTGTCTGGGTATCTTTCTTCCACATTGCTCTCATTTCTACCTGCAAATCCTCATATTTTATTACTTTGTGTCTCTCTGTATGCAACACAATGTAGTCACTGAGTGTAGTGATTTCAATGATCAAACTGCTTTTGTCTTCATTTCATGGACCACTATATCTGGTTTTCTCACATCTGTCTTTTCAACTGTTGATAATGGGTGATCCCATGTGATGTAGAATTCATCATTTTCTATGTTGCTTTGTGGCTCATGTTTCCAGAGTTTTTCAGCTACTTCAATATTATAATGTTTGCACAATCCCCAGTGCAACAGTCTTACCACATTATTATGCCTTTCAGTATACAGTCCTTCTGCCATTAGTATGTCGCAGCCAGCAATGAGTTGTGCAACTGCTTCCAATTCTGTTTTACAAAACCTACGTTTGTCTGTTTCTCCCACATGTTCAATGGACTTTGTAAGCCAATGTATAAGTAGTCCACTATCTTGGGCCGCCAATATTAACCTTTCATCTTTTGTTTTGAATATTAGCTATGTGCACCCACGTATGCCAATTAAAGAACCTGAGCAGGGCAAATCAAACTGCTATGCCATGAGTGTGTGCGATCCTCTGTGTGTGTGTGTGTGTGTGTGTGTGTGTGTGTGTGTGTGTGTGTGTGTGTGTGTGTGTGTAGCATATCTATGACTATATTCATAAACCCCCAATAAAAGTGTGAGCTGGTTTTAAGTAAGTTCACTTCCAGTCCCTTTAGCTAAATACTTTTCAAACCATCCCAGTTAAAAAATAAGAATACTGAGACTATGAGGGCCTACCTCAACATGGTAGCACAGGTTGGAAGGGTGCCAGCCTGAGTGATTGTTTAAGCTGCATGAGTGAGTGATTCTTAAACATGTGAATTACTTCTTACTATGATTCAGTACCATGCAGAGAATGCATGACTCTCATTTTTTTAATGCTGTGCAGCACAAGTGAGTTTATCTGAGCAGCAAAAGTTGAACTGCTAGGTAGCTTTCCATGAATGCCACCTTAATTTTAAAAAATAAATCATTTCTTAGGTGTAGCTCCTGAAAGTGAATACAGATGCACATATTGCTGTACTGAAGCATTATTTGTTGAACAATTTATAATATGTAAAATACTAAAATGTTTCTTAAACAATATTCCATTATTGGTACAGTTGGGACAGGTAAAGTTTAATTTAATGTGTGTAGTTTACAGGAATACATGCTATTCCTTGAGCCTCAACAATGGAGATATTCCAAAAATAGTTTAATACTAGGAAATAGAACTTCTCTGCTGATATGCTATAACTAAAAATATTACGACAGACATATTAAAGTTTATTTTCTTTTTTTTACAGAATAACCTGCTTTAAGAAATGTTTTAATTAACTGATGAAACAATATCTTCACACATTTAATCATCAAAAATGCACAAAATACCTGTTAAACCTTCAATACACTCAAATGATTTAGCCTTCACTTAGCAACTATTTTGTAAGTGTGTGTCTAGTAAAGTGACTTCCGTCACTAGGCATTTTTTTATTTGAGAAATAAGAAGTTGACTATGTAATAGCAATAGGTATAAGGAAAACAACTAAAACAATAATCAGTTTAAAAATCCATATAATCTGTACAACAATGAAGTTGCATAACAGTAAAGGTGAGTATGTCCCTTGTCAGTAACTGCATAAGAATAGAAAGAAATGCTGTGAGACAAAAATTGCCAACAAAAGATATAGAAAACTTGTTTCATAATTATATATATTTTATACAGAAAAAAAACTTCAATTAACATTGCAGTTTTTAAAAATGTAATAGAAATGCATGATAATAGGGTTAATTTGCTTTACAAATATGCTTTTCATAGTGAATGAACTATAAACATGATATATTGTTCAAAAATAATAGCAATAATATCTGGATAAGATGTATTTGATTTTGTATAGTGGCTGAAGAGATTTAGCTCCTGAATAAATGACCATCATTCACTAGGTAGAAAATTGTAAGCAGGATAGCTTCTCTTCTTAATATTTACAGTATGTTAAATTAAGTTTTGTGTGTGTGTGTGTGTGTGTGTGTGTGTGTGTGTGTGTGTGTGTGTGTGTGTGTGTGTGTGTGTGTGTGTGTGTGTGTGTGTGTGTGTGTGTGTGTGTGTGTGTGTGTGTGTGTGTGTGTGTGCTCGGATTTCTACCAGCTCTCTATGACAGTTAGTATGTCTGACTGAAGCCAGTGTTCTGAAACTAACTAAAGAATCTCATAATACATGCTAATGAAATCACTTAGTTTAGTAAATGTACCCTGGGATTCAGAAACATGTTCAATGCAATCACACTATGCCTAGCACAGGTAACAATCATAGTGCCAATGTGGACTGAAGTTAATTATCGATTAACTATGTGGAAATTTGGAGTCCAGTCCATTACTAATCAAAAAAACACACCTGCAAAAATCATTGGAACCGTGGTGAAGGAGGAAATCCCATGAGGTTGAATGAGGAAAGTAGATGAACATGGAGAATGCACAAGCCTCAGAGTATGGACATGCATTACTTTATGACAATGCAGGAATGCACACAAGCCATATTACGGGGCAAAATGCAACCATTATGTGAGGTTTTTGACTATAAAAAGAGGCAGAAATAGGTGTACAGGGGAGGTAGAAGGAAAACAGGGAAAGTAAGAACTTGAGTTGAGTGAGGGTATATTTTGAAGAGTGGGTGCCCATTTTTTTAAGAAGTGAAGCTAGGAAAGGTTCTAACGGAAGTTAAAGTTATGAGAAGATGGCACAGTTCAAAATCAGAGGCAAACATGCAAACATAAAACAGGAACACAGACTGACAGTGGAGGTGATGACACACTGTGCAGTGGGGAAAAGTTGAATTATAGAGATGTCGACAAACAGAGGATATTAGTGATTTTGTGGATTGTACAACTTACAGGACAGGGCTGTTACACACAGAAATAGAGGATAGTGAAGGTATGGTCTTCTGTATCGCATGGTCTGTACACTATCCATTTGGAGGTCAGACACACTTGCCACCCTCCCCACTGAGACCTACATGAAGAGGTGATGGTAAGAGAAGGCAGCAATCCAACTGTAATAGCTGCAAGACGAAGCTTTTTAAGTGGCCAGTGCATTCATCCAGACACTGATTTATCAGCTTCCCTTATCCTCTTTACCAACACCCTGAGTCACATATTGCTCACTGCCAGCAGCGTTACTGGTGGGAACCCTGGTGGACCCATCTGCAGGAGAACAAACAGGGGCAACGGAGTGGCCTCCTGCCTGCCAGAAATAGCAACCAACAGGGAAGTAGGCTGGGTGCTTGAGAAGTATGTACAGGAGATGGCTGGGCACTCCTGGCTACTGAAAACTTATACACCACTAGCACAACAGTGGCAGGTGCTGTAGGAAATGCAAACACTCATTCTGAGAAATAAACAAAAAGAAAAATGCATTTAAAAACAAAGAATACTGAAAATAGAGAGTGAGGGTAGAGGGACCAAATAGGCATCAGAGAGACATCATGTATATATTAATTAGAAAATCAAATGACTACATAATACTGAAACACTAACATTTATGTATTGGCTTGATGCCACCAACTGCCTATGTGTACTGTAGAGCTGACCCTTTGCTATAGTGTGCTGGCAGAACAACAGTGAAATAAGTACCATGATCTGATTCATGTACATGTGTGGTATAGGACATGAGGGCATGAGCAATGCCATGTCTATAATGACCATTGTTACCAGGGCGATGCTTCCTACTTCTGTCATGTTATACATACCCCTCAGTAAGATGTTGTAAGCTTAGCATGTATAACACCAATTATTACTGAGAAGCATAGATGTAGTAATGACTGGCAGAATTCTGTATAACATATTTATAATCCCAGCAAATGTTCAATACATAATAAGCAAACATTAAGCTAGGCACCAGCACCTTTACAGGGACACAGTGCAGACATATGCATGCAATGGAATAGGTGTGATATAAGCACAACATAGCATGGATTATTATAAAGTTAATAATAAAATAGTCGCATACATAATCAAGAACTTAATGTCTGTAAAGTAAGTGTCAAAGCTATCTTAGCCCTCAAATCTTGTAAAAAAAGACAGAGAATATATGGAAGATGTGAATGAGAAATTACTAATATTTGAAGATATGAAGGAATACAAAAGGTTATGATAAGAGTGGAATAAAAATGTACAGAATGAACTAATAAAATGATAGAAATGACAAGGCCACTCAATCTTATCACTATTTTCAATTTGCTAGTACCGACTCTCAAGGCAAGCATGTCGTCTACAGGAGGGCTAGACCAGTAAAAGCCAGTAACAATTTATACCCATCCGATCATCTAAGTTCTGTTCGAAGGATACTATTTTATTGTACTCTTTAATCTGCATGGACTATCTGTTCCACAGGTGGTGGGAAGGCTAAATGATACCAACCTCTCTGGAGCTACGCTTGCTATCTCATATCATCTTTCTTAATTACTTAACACTGTGCTTCCTTACTCTGTGTTTCTTCCATTCTAACCAACCCACAGGTTAATCTAACATTAAAACTAGAACTATTTTGTAATAAAGTGACTAGGTTTGCTGCAAATCAGCCAAACAGCTCCTGTCACTGCATTGCAGTTAAATCCTTAAACAAGCTTGAGCTATCTCTCTATCGCAAATCTATTCAACTTCTCCAAGCACACAAAATGATATAAAACCCCTTAGTTTGTCCTGTTCTTAGCTGTACTCATAATCACTACCTACTTAACTACCCCTTCACTCCTCAGAAAACAACTCCTTACAATTTATAAATCCAAAAGTCCATTGGACACTCTCTACACTCAAACTGAGTAGCCAAAGTTTGGAACAATACCTCAATGGACATGTAGCCTCATTTGCTTAAAGAACCATTAAAAAAACTTACTCACAGAAGCCTGGCTCTGTACTTGCATCACAGCAGGCTGAAACATCAACCTTTTTCTTTTTCTGGTCATCCTCTGCACTTTTTCTTCCTCTGTTTCTCTTCCCTTCTTCTCTTGTCTTCCTATCACTTTCCTCATCTTTTATACTGCCCGGTATTCCCTCTTTTAGTAATGACTCATCTGCAAAGCCTAATCTTAGATCTCTTATGTGAACAAGCAAGCTCTCAAATTGTAACATTATAGAAATGTATTATTGTTAACCAGATAGTTGGAGAAATCTGAAAATACTTATAAAGGTAAATATAGTACTGTTTCTTCTCCACCCAATTTGCATCACATACATTTTGCACAGTTGCCTCTTTTGTAAACACACGTGCACTACAAATTGAGTACTACCATACATGTATTAAATGTGTTGTCATTGGAGCTTTTCTCCCTGGGCCTCTGCTGAAAATGGGGCTCCAGCACTGAGTTCACGGACACACTACTTATTGCCATCGTACATTCTGTTGAGGTGCCTTTCACTCACGCTGTGTGATTTCTGCCTTTAACCAAGTTTGCTATTCACTGTCTTACATTATTTTTTTCCAAACACCTTTATTGAATTATCACTTGTGACACAGGCAAATTTACATTCATATAAAAGTAATCAAACTATATTAAGGCAAATTTGCATTCATATAAAAGTAATAAAACTATATTAGCACAACAAACATTATACTTCAAATATATTGCTATATACCATATAACCTAACCAATATTATATAAATTATTCAATTCCTGCTTTTTTATTTTAAACAAGAAACATCTTCATTAAGTCATAACTTACTACATAGGCAATTATACATTTATATAAATGGAAACTACCCTCACCGACACATTCCTAGTTGCAAGTACTTTACATCACAAACCATGCTGACACACTCCCAGTTGTAAACATTATACATCACTTGTAATCTACCCACATTTTCTCACTAAAACATTACACAGCTCATTTAAGTCCTACCGCCATTTAAACCTCATTCCTCCCTTGTATGTATTGTTCCCACAATTCACATTTTTTTCATATGTAGTTTGCTCCTATCCCTTTCTAAATATCTCAATTCTAGTTGTTTTATCTCTGTTGCTATATTCACTGCTTCCAGCATAGCTGGTTTAGATTTTGATTTCCATTTTCTAGCAATTGCTTAATTTGCAACCGCCATTATTAGACACAGCAAGACCTTATTATGTCTAGACAACTCCAATTCTTTTTCATAGCTCAGAAAAATCATCTCCCTTGTCAGACCAATCTGCCCACCCAGCATCTCCAACAGTGCATCCCACAGCAGTATTTTAAGAGGCCAGTGCCTCTGGATGCAGGTTCATATTTCAAATGCCATCTGTCTACTGGCTACTTTGTATTGTGAAAGGGCCACTATACAAACAGGACATAAACCTTGTCCATAAGTATGGGTTATATGTGTGCTACTGCCCACAGAGATACATTAATAACACATACCTTTTTGTATAGGGATTCCATATACTGTATCAAGGTTGGTATATGACAACTGCTGCTGCAATTATTGATTGATTGATTGATTGATTAATTGATTGATGGACTGATGGACTGAAGAATGGATTTGCTTTTGTAAACCAAGATAGTCTGACTGAAATAAAGACCATTTTCAACACAGGCCCAGGAGAAAAGCTCCATATCGTTGTCTATCATAACAATACATATTGAAAAGAATTATCCTTACCTACATGTATAGGCTCATAGGTTTATAGGTATTTACTGGCTATTGATCTGTGTGGCTCTTAAGAAGCCTAGACTAATATTCCCATGGTAGTTTTTCACCATTATATTTTGCGTACAAATAAAGCAGAAGTGGGCATAACAAAGATATGTGGGGACATTTACTTACTGTCCCTATCCATGAGGGACATGAGAGCTAAATTTGGGGTGAATATGTGGGTTCCAATCCTTTTGTCCAAATTATGATTGAATAGACAAAGAGTAGTACTTCACTTCTTGTAGCATGGAAGACATCTCCATAGAAGATGTATTCTCTCTGATGCATACCAGGGTCTCCAACATGTTCTATTTATATTGCAAAAGAGACTAAGATCCTTTGAGCAGGTGTTCACTCTATTATTGGACTAGCAACTGTATAATAATTCTTACGGGATAAGGACTTTTCCTTCCACAGTAGGATGCCGGAAGTGGGAAACAAAGATAATGCAAGCTCCCCCATGCAAAGAATGAGACATTGCTGCAGGGCCTCCTTCTCCTTTGTCTGCAGATGAGTTGACATGATAAACCTGATCATCCCTTTCATGATCATGACTGATGGGATGTTGTAAATTACATCAATGCTGCTGGTAGTCAGGGCAAGAATTATGAGCAAGACAGATGCCATGCCACTAACATAATCAGTGCTGCAAAGTTTATGCTGCCTATGGCCCCGGAGATGAGGGTAGTACAGGGGTATGCTTTTATTACAGATGGATAGCTTCCTTGCCTCTTTCAATGGTGATTATGAATGAAACACAGCAGTGGAGTCTTGGGTGTGGAAGCTGAGACTGACTGCCCACCATAAATCTCCATTACAGATGCCCCAGGTTTGTATGTTTTTATCAGCACAAGTATCTATATACTGGGTAAAATGTATTGTACAGATTAATGCAGTGTCCCTTTTTTCACAGGAACATCAGGGTTTTAGACACAGAGACTACTAGTATGATGTGTTTTACTTATTGTGATTACTTTCCATCAGTGTCTTCAAAGCTAGTGTTTTCTCAAGCTTCTTAACAATGGATATACCACTGCCTGATGTCAGAGATGAATCAGCTCTGATCATGATGTCATCCAAATTGCAGCATGGCCAGGGGCCATGGTGTCACTGCTGGAGACATGCAATGTACAGTCAAGATCCCCAACCCAGTCGGTAGACATAGCCTGTCTGCCTGTGGAAGCCACTTCAGAAATACAGGAGGACATAAAAGGGCATGAAATCACCCACAGGTTACCTGAGAAGGGATATCTCCACCTACAGTGCAGTTCCCCTTGATTGCTGCTACCTCCAGTGACTATGATAAATACCAGGGTGGACATTAAAAAAAACCTACCCACTGTGTGCACCACCACACTGATGCAAGCTTTCTCAATACCCAGGATCCCATGAATGTACAGGGCCATCATACAGGGGTACGCTAACAACACCATAGTCCTTGTTCACATGATATGTGTTTTAGAAGATGTACATGCTGACTTTTGGGAGTGCAGATCCCACGTGTAACATAATGGACATATCAAGTAGAGTGGGAGAATGAACCCAATCTGCCTTTGCTCACTGACATTGTGGTAGATGCACATCATGTTGTTGGTCTAGTTCTGTTTTCAGTGATAATAGCCAGAGTTGGAAGGGGAAGACATGGTCAAGCACACTTATTACCTTCACTTCCACGCCACTATACGGCAAAGAGAGGAGCAGTATCTGATGTGGATGTCCATGATGGCGGTGTGTTCATGTAGCTCTGATTCATGGCACAGGCCATCACTCACATACACAAAACATATCTTCCTCTAGCCATGGTCTGGATAAGAGCCTGTGATTACTGCCTGTGTGATATACAGAGACACCTTATATTATGCCCTGTGCATCACACTCAGTCTGGCAGTTGACGGAGTAAGGACTTTATTTGTTAATTGACCTTCTTCTCTGTTTCCCAGCTGGGGTGTTAATAGCAATGTCAGTGCAATACGTGGCTCCAAGTATATCAAAGAAATGGGCTATATCATAAAAATCCCATGTTGACCCTCACTTTGTCATATGTGAAAGCCACATATGCTCCACCATATGCTATAGCTGGACTGGTGCAGTCTATTTGTACATGCACATGAAATGCACTTCCGCAATTACCTTAGGCATCTTAATGGACAAGCAGACACCTTGATGAGATTTAAACCCATGACTCTTGGTTTACTACAGTTGTGCTCTAGCATTTGAGCTACAAGGCTACCTTGAGGCAGATCCCTGAAATGCATCTATTCTGCTCCCTTTTGGTCAATGAAAGGGCCATGTAACTAAAATTGGTAAAACCACATATACCTTGATATTCACAAGAATAGGTATTCCATGCATTCCATGGATCTACAAATGAGGCAACCACATATCAACTAGATTCTGTGCAGTGTTTCAGTCTACATGGTAGTGATTCTCAACATCAGTGTCATAGAGAGCATGAAATGTTAGGTACAGATGGAAGATATGACACCATCAAGGGGCAAAGGTTTGTAACTCAATCACTACCGGCACTGAGTACAGCCTGTTGCATATAAAGGATTGCTAGTACTGCAACTACACTTCATATATTTCTATTATTCACCTTCCAATTTTATATTTATTGCAGTAATGCAGTCATTGCAGTTGAGGTGCATACACGTATAGCTATAGATATGTATATATATATATATATATATATATATATATATATATATATATATATATGTATATATATATATATATATATATATATATATATATATATATATATATATATGGGTCTACTTGAAGAAGAAGTATAATGATGAACAATGGCTGCACTGATAAGTGCCCCAAAGTTTGTCACCAGTCATCGTAAGTTGTTGATGTATAATGCCACCTGAACCCATCCTCTTATAATGTGAAAAAAATGAACTTAGTGTTCTCCCTCTACGGTAACCATATTGACAAGTGTTACCGACTAAGGAGGAAATATCCTCATTGGCAGTGAGGATGTTCCAATGTTTCATCATGGTGTTTCTAATCAAATTGATGTTACACCCATAGGTAGTAATAAACCGTAATCCTCCATCCTGTGCATCCCTATTTCTATCACAATATTTGAGAAGGGAAGTTCTGGTGGAATTGGTTGCAAAGTGACGTGCCAACTGAATGTCAGGCTCCTTGTATCCCCTGCTTCTGAACCTGTTGGTTAGATCTTGTTGTGATTCTTCAAAGTCATTTTCTACGGAACAAATCCTGTGTATACTGAGGAACTGGGATTTGGGTATGTTCCGGATGATGTGGCTAGGGTGCATACTAGTTGCATGTAATAAAGTATTGTATTGCGGGTATTTACGAAATGTTTTGCTTCGTAAAGTACCATCTGGGTTCCTGATGACTGTTACATCCAAAAAGTTGATTTGATTTTTGTGATAAGTTGAAGTAAATTCAATACCCCATTTGTTATGGTTAAGGTATGACACAAATTCAGCCAAATATTCTTCATCGGAATGCCAAACTAACCAACAATCATCAAGATAATGTCGCCAAATATCCAGCTCCTCAAGATAGATGTTATGTGTTTGATCATAAATGAGTTGCTCCTCAATCTAGCCCATGAATAAGTCTGCATATATAGGGGCAAAAGAGGCTCCCATAGCGGCACCCTTCAACTGCCAATAGCATTCGCCTTGAAAGTAGAAAACATTTTTATTCAAAACATGTTCTGCCATACAAATCAAAAGCGTATTGAAACCAACTGGATATAATCTGGCTCTATCTAACCAAAACTTGAGGGCCTCAAGTCCAGCCCAATGTGGTATATTAGTGTATAAAGCCTTGACATCTAATGTACAAAGTAACCACTCAGGTTCTAATTGGTTATCATCTATAATGGATAAGAATTGGGTGGGGTCTTGTATCCTTGCTCAAATCAAATTTAGTAGTGGTTTCTAGTATGAAGTCAAAAACTCAGACAGTGGCTCCGTCAATGACCCCATACCAGACACAATGGGTCAATCAGGTGGTTTGTTCAGGCACTTGTGTATCTTAGGTAGTAAATAAAGAATCTGTTGTTGTGGGTCCCGTACCATTAATTGTGATTTAACCGTGTCTGATATAATGCCCTCCGAAACTGCTAACTCAAGAAAATTGTCAATTTCTCTTTTAAAGTTCGGGGTGGGGTCAATAGGCATTTTCATGTAGTGGGATGGGTTGGCAAATTGTCCATTTCCCTCCCCCAGATAATAATCTGTATCCATGATTACTATTGCCCCACCCTTGTCAGCCTGAATAGTAACAATGTTTTTGTTGTCCCTGAGCTGTTGTAAAGCCTGTAGTTCAGGGGTAGAGAGATTATGTTTCAGAGGTGAAAAGTGATCTAGTTTGAAATGTATGTCCTTGAGTACAGCTTGCTGAAAGATAGCCACATTCCGACTCATAGGTGAAACAAAATTGGATTTATGGAATTTGAATTCTGTGGATCTTTGAGAATCAGACCTGGGTCCAAAAAACAATTTGAGGTTGATTCTGCGACAAAAATCATTAACATCTTTGACAATATGAAATTCATCCACAAAATACCCTGGAACAAAGTTTAAATCTTTATTTAACACTTTCTTTTGATCTTCTGTCAAGACAATTTTGGAAATATTCAAAATATTGTCATCTATCTTGTCATGAATGTTTGGATGAGTGCTTCGATTGTGTCTATCTTGGTGTTTCCTATGCTTTCTCCCACCTCTCCTCCTAGTGAGTTTAAAGAATGTGTTTGGCTTTTAGTCTTTTTGGAAGTCGGAGACTCACCAGTACAAATACCCTCCATATCCTTGTCTTGTTCATTAAATACTAATCACATTGTCAAGAAGGTCCGACAGTGTCTATACTTTCTTATGAGGTTGAGGAGAGCAAAACTATCACCTTCTGTTCTCACAGCTTTCTACAATGGTACCATCAATAACATCCTGACTAGTAATCTCTTGGTCTGTTATGGAAACTGCATGGCTTCAGATAGCAAATATCTGCAAAGGGTGGTGAAAGTGCTGGGAGAATTATCAGGTCCATGCTCCCATCTGTCCAGGACTTGCACTCTGCTCAGTGCCTCAGCAGAGCCATTAAAATAGTCAAAGACTGCATTCACCCTGCCCATGGTCTGTCCTTGTGTTTATCTTCAGGCAGGAGATACCATAGCTTTTGTTGCAAAATCACCAGATTTAATAGAAGGTTTTTTCCACAAGCCATCAGACTTCTGAACTCCAGTAATAACATACACCATGCTGGTCATCAAGGTCTGGAGATACAATGCGGAAGTAATTTAAAGACATATGCAATAACTCTCTGAAAGCAGAGTCTTATACTTATGTGCAATATTAACAATGCCAAGTTAACATTCTGTGCAAAATGCCAAATTAGCATTACATGCAATTTGAAATCTGTCTGATTCTGATCTGTGCAATATATTATCTGTGCAATATTTTGGGTACTGAAGAAAACATGTTAGTGGAATTGTCTTGGTGCATGTTATTGTACTTGTAACTGCACTGCAGAAATGTTTTACTGTTGTTATTGCTGGTATATGTGTTATTGTTGTATTAATATTATCGGTATATGTTGTATACACATTAAGTTCAAAGTAATGCAATTTCATTTATTTGCACTGTTGTGTAGTCTGAATGACAATAAAGTTCACTTTGACTTTGATTTTAACTTTGACTTTGACTAGAGGGAGTCACCAGCAGAATTAATGGCTTTAACTATAGTAAGTGCTTTCTTTCTCAAACTTCATCAGCAATTCGTCAAACCACATCAATATGAGAATGTGACCATTAAATAAATTACATCTACTGTATGTGGTCATGTGTCTAAAACCATCAATCACAAATTTCATGCACGTTTTACTTTAAAAACTATGAATCACCATCCCCCAATTGAACATTTATAATAAATAGTTATCTGTCTCATAAGTTAAACTATACATTGGATATTTTGTAAGTAAATATTACAGGGTCCAGCTAATTGGAGATATCCTAATGGCAACATACCATACCAAGTAGTTTTGATAAGACACCCCTGGCTAATACCAGTCCCCAGCAGATGCATCTGTTGTTTTACGCAACCTACAGAATTCTAGCCCAAATCTGAAAATGTTTGGTGCTAGAAAGAACAAAGATTAATTTTGATTGCTGTAAGCCCTTTCAAAGTTTAACTTGATTACCCAAGACTGGTTATGTTTTTTTTTTTTTTATTTTTATTTTTTTTTTTCTGACTGGCTTGCAGCTCTTTCCAAAACATCTTATCAACATTTGTTGTTATTCTATAACATATATTTTCTAAGCCAGCCTTTGTTATTGTTTGCTTTTATATGGCATTTTCTTGGTCATCCTGCCTCAGCTCACATTGTGTTATTTACATGTAGCAAAAATATTAATGCTTCTAGACTGCATTGGCACAAGTGTTATTTTACATACTTCACCTGGTATTGCATCTTAAAATGTAATAAACATCAGATGCACAGTTGGGTCTACTTCTCCTGGTGCAAAGTGTCAAGATTTGCATTCGGCAGATGCTGATTATTCTTTGGGTGGCCATGGTGGTGCAATAGTTAGCATTATCACCTCACAGCAAGAGGTTTTCCAGTTCGATCCTCGGCTGGAGTGCCTTCTGTGCTGAGTCTGCATGTCCTCCCTGTGGTCACGTGGGTTTTCTCTGGGTGCTCCAGTTTCCTCCCACATCACAAAGACATGCATTAGGTGGATTGGACACTCTAAATTGACCCTAGGTGTGAGTGTGTGCATGTGTGTGCCTTCTGTGGAAGGTTGGGTGCCAGGCTGGCAACTCGACACTGTAATACTCCACTGCCAATCATGAGTGGACAGATGATCCGCTGTGGCGACCCCTTACCGGGAAAAGCTGAAAGAAGAAGATGCTGATTATTCTTTAGTGCTTATGGGTGAAGAATGGCACAGGGTAGCAGAATTACTACCATAATCTCTGATAGACATGTTAATCCTACTAGACAGCACATCTACATGTTAATCCTACTAGGCAGAACCTCTACTGTTGTGGAATAGCACCAATCAGTAAAATAATTTGAAAGCTGTGTATTTGGGAAAAGTTATTTCTTTTTTAGTTAGTGAATTTGTCAGTTGACTAGGTTAGAGCATTAATCCATCTGAACTGTTTTCTGGCTCAACCTTGGATTACACAGAAGCAAATGCAATGAATAGTCTGGAGTGATACTGGACATACATGTTTGGACAAAATGGAGTGCCAGACGTTTATCTAAGGCACACATCTATACATTGTAAGATAAAACAGTGTATGAGATGTTGTATAAATGGGAGATGACTTAATGGCAATTATACACAGTGTACATATGTTTGTGAAGGTTGGAGTGAGGAGAAAGATACGGGGGGTTAAGTAAAAAGTGGGGAGGTAGGGTAATGGAAGGAAGAAATGAATGAAGTTAAGGGAGGCTGGGAATCATGAAGTCAGAGAAGGTTAGTGAGAAAGAGGGAAATGGGTGTGTGCATAAGTAAGGATAAATAGTAGAGACAAAGACCAATTTATACGGAAGAGGAAGCTTTGGGAAAGTGGAGAGACTTAGGTGATGCTATCATTCTGGAAGCATCCACATTATGCCCAGTTGAATACAAACACATTTTGTGTAGTGTGAAGCTCTGGAAAGGCAAATTTACTTCCATGAGAAGCTCTATAGAAATGGGAATGGATTTTATATAAAGTCAGATACATGACCACATTTTAGAGTGTTTTAAGCACCAATACATCAACACCAATACCTAAAAGTTAAAAGAACTCCAAATCAAACTGTAAATGCTTTTTACAGAGATACTACCCAGCCAACACTTCCTAGTGTGTGGGGGAGTGTAAGCCCACACCCCCCCAAACTTATGTATGCTAACTCCATGGTCACACAAGCATGAAGAAGATGTTCCTAGACAAAAGAATCAATGTTGGTGTACACTTATGAATTATGCTGACATCTATTACCTGTGCCAAATAGCAATTGGTATTCTGTTACTTGGTGTCTTATGCTTTGGGCAATTGATGACTGTGGAATATCATCTTAGCTACTTGCAAATATACCCTTTTGCAGTGAGTATGACAAAAGAGTGTTCAGTAGAGTACAATTCTGAACGGGGGCTATAAGCTGGTAGATTGTGCTGGGAGGGATTTTAAGTTTTAGCGATACATTTCTTTTGCAAACTGCTTTCTAGGAATGCAAATAATATAAGCCTGATTAGTTTAAAAATTAGTCCTGCTACTATTAGATAGATTCTGAGGTGTAGTGGGTTCTGGGGTTTAGTGTGAGCCATTTTCCTGTAGAAGGAATGGACCACTGTTGCTCTCTTTTAGGCACTAGGTTGATAAATCAACATATATAATTACAGGTAGTTTGCAGTGCTAGGTTGATAAATCAACACATATAATTACAGGTAGTTTGCAGTGCTAGGTTGATAAATCAACACATATAATTACAGGTAGTTTGCAGTGCTAGGTTGATAAATCAACACATATAATTACAGGTAGTTTGCAGTGATTTGAGTTTCTTTTTGATGCACTTGCAGATAGGGATAGACTGTATTCAGGGTGGAGAAATACAACATCTTTAGAAATGGCAGCTCTCCTTTCTGGAGAAAGGAATTGATATATTTTCTTGGACCAGCAGAGTAAACTGTTTACTCTGGCTTTCATGCAATGGGCATATTTGTATAAATTGAGGTTAGAGTCCAGCCAAATGCTAAGGTATTTGTAATGATGAACAGTTTTAATATGCTCCTGAGTTGAATCATCTTTAGAGCAGATCAGTTATCAAGTTCTTTGGAAAGCCTTTGCAGAGATTTAAAAAGTTTAGATTTGGTTTTCTTTGTTGTCAGGTGTTGGCTTGTGGATTCATAGTCAGCATGACAAGTTTTTATGGCCCATTTCCAGCTGATTCTTTATAATTGATGGCAGAACCATAACTATTTCAACTGGCACCCTGGGTATTCCCAACACTGGTGCTCCCTCAAAAATAGTTAAAGACATCTTCTGAAGTTGAGAACCTAAACATAAAAACATCATAAAGATATCCTCTAAACAGCACAAACTCCTTGTTACAGTTACTAACATAACAAGCTATTAATCAAATTCATTTATGCTGCCACATTATTGGTCAAGGCTTCCTAAGTGACTCCCAGTATTGCAGTCATGCTGATTAGCAACTGTTCAGCAATGACAATCAATTCTCCTTACAGTTACTGCCCAGGATGCCACCACCTCTGCTCTACCATAAATACAGTCCTGCTTGAGGGTGAATGATTGGACCTATAAATAATCATATAATCTGCATATAGGATGATAAGGAGGTGTGGGAGGTCAATCGGGAGATTATTAATAGATAATAAAAACAATAAGTGGGATTGCATGAATCTCTGACATATACATTTAGGAAGTATCACTGAGGGGGAATGAAGGAAGGGGCCAGCTGAACTTTAATCTATTAATCAGGTAAAATTAAAATCATTTTACTTCTCTGGGGTTTATACCATCAGATAATAATGAGTTTAATATTTGATTGTGGTAAAATGTATCAGAAACTTTTTTTAGGTCAATAAAGAGAGCACCTGTAACTAGACCTTTATCCATGGCCATAAGTAAGCCATAAGTAAACATGTAAAGCACATATGTTGTACTTCTACCTGTTCAGTAGCTATGTGGGAGGGGGGAAAGAACATTACATGAGTGTAGGCATTTTGTCAGTTGGTTGTAGGTAATTGTTTTCAAATATGTTGGCACTGATGAGGGGAATAAAGACTGAATGAAAATGATTGACCTGGGATCATTTGGAGTCTTTGGAAATGGGTTTAATAATTGTCATTTTCCATAGGGGTAGCATAATATGATGAATTAGGCAGAAATGTGTGAGTGGGTGAATAATAAATTCCTAGTATACATAGATGAACAAGGGTTTAAGGTCTCTTCACCAGCTGGTGATTCAGCTGGGATTGTGTTGTGTAGGACAGCTATGTATTATTGAATTTTCATTTTGTAAAATAATCACACCAATATTTACAGTCAGAGATTTGTGAACATAATAAATGAAAAAGAATTCAACTAAACCTCACACATGAAAACAAAACAACTATTACAGCAGGATTTTTTTCAGTTTTTTAACTATTACAGCAGTGTCCATTAAACATCAAGTCATTCAAGTTATTATACATAACATTAAATATAAAATGCATTTATTTTTGCTTGTCAAGTAGATCTCTAAGTTTTATCCATGCATTGTAGCAAAAGGTAATCCTGGTTTTCTTGGCTTAATTGTAATGATTTCCAGGTGGCAGACTTTAGTTGCAATATTTGTAATTTTATGAAGGAGGGTATAGATTTGTTCTTCCAATTCTGAGTTATAACCTTTCTCTGTATAGCTAGTATAGACAGCAAAATATTATATTTAATTTTTTTAACACATATAGGAAAAGGAGTGTTAAAAAGGCGTAGTGATTTATATAAAACAAATGTATCTCCAAAAAGGCCTGTAAAAAGAGATTACTGTTATTCTAGTAAGGTGTTAAGACAGTACAGTCAAAAATCATGTGTTGCCAATCCACTTTAAGTTCTTGTTTACATCTCCAACAAACATGTTTCTGCTTAAACATTAATTCATTTTTATGTGGTGTGCAAAATGATCTATGCAAAAATTTCCAAGTAAGGAAATTCCATCTGAGATGAAGTTGCATGTTTACAAGTTATTAGAATTATTTTTTTATCTTTTTCACTCGGGCATCTATTAGTAATTTGGGTAAAATAGTTCCAATAACTGCATTGCAACTTTTTGTTTCTCACCTCACAACTCTATATAATTCATATAAGAGACCCTATCCCAATGTATTTTGTTGCATTAAGAATATGAGATATTCAATTAATTTTGGGATATGATCTCTTATCCTTGGTTGCATTAACTTAATTATCCCTTCTACATGTTGTCTGCATGACTATACATCTAACCACATGTCTTCATCTAAATTATCTTCTTCTCTTTCGGTTGCTTCCATTAGGGGTCACCACAGTGGAACACCTGTTTCCATTTCTTCCTGTCCTCTGCATCTTGCTTTGTCACACCAACCACCTACATGCCCTCTCTGACCACATCCATAAACCTTATCTTAGGACTTCCTCTTTTCCTCTTACCTGGCAGCTTCATACTTTGCATCCTTTTCCCAATATACCCAGCATCCCTCCTCAGCACATGTCAAAACCAACATAATCTTGCCTCTCTGGCTTTGTCTCCAAACCATCCAACCTGAGTTGACCCTCTAATATACTGATTCCTAATCCTGTCCATTTTAGTCACACCCAATGAAAATCTTAACATCTTTAATTTTGCCACCTCCAGGTTTGACTCCTGCCTTTTCATCAATGCCACCATCTCCAACCCATATATCACAGTTGGTCTCACTACCCTCTTGCAGACATTCCCTTTCACTTTTAATGGTACCTGCCTGTCATAAATCAGTCCTGATGCTCCTTTCCACCCACTCCATCTTGCCTGTACTCTCTTCTTCACCTCTCTTCCACTCTCACCATTACTGTGAACTGTTGATCCCAAGTATTTAAACGCATCCACCTTCACTAACTCTACTCCCTGCATCTTCACCATTCCTCCATCCTCCGTCTCCTTCACACACATATATTTTGTCTTAGTTCTGCTGACCTTCATTCCTCTCCTCTCTAGAGCAGATCTCCACCTCTTCAGGGTCTCCTCAAGTTGTTCCCTACTCACACTGCAGATCACAAAGTCATCTGCAAACATCATAGTCCATGGGAACTCCTGTCTGATCTCATCTGTCAACCTGTCCATCACCGTTGCAAATAAGAAAAGGCTCAGAGCTGATCATTGATGTAATTCCATCTCCACCATAAATGCATCTGTCACTCCCACCGCACTACCCTTGTACATATCCTGTACCACTCTTACATACTTCTCTGCCACTCCAGACTTCCTCATACAATACCACAACTCCTCTCTAGGCACACTGTCATATAATTTCTCTAAGTCCACAAAGACACAATGCAACTCTTTCTGACCTTCTCTATCCTTCTCCATCAGTGCTGTCAAAGCAAACATTGTATCTGCAGTGCTATTTCCCAGCATGAAACCATACTGCTGATCACTAATCATCACCTCGCTTCTTAACCTAGCTTCCACTACTCTTTCCCATAACTTCATGCTGTGACTGATCAATTTTATCCCTCTGTAGTTACTACAGCGGTGTACATCACCCTTATTCTTAATAATCAGTACCAAAACACTTTTTCTCCACTCCTCAGGCATCCTCTCACTTTCCACGACTTTATTTAACAATCTGGTTAAAAACTCCACTGCCATTTCTCCTAAACACCTCCATGCTTCCACACAGGTATGTCATCTGGACCAACAACCTTCCCATCCTTCATCCTCTTCATAGCTGTCCTTACTTCTTACTTGCTAATCCGTTGCACTTCCTGATTCACTATCCCCACATCATCCAACCTTCTCTCTCTCTCTATCTCATTCCCTTCATTCATCAGCCCCTCAAAGTACTCATTCTATCTTCTCAACACACTGCCCTCGCTTGTGAGTACGTTTCCCCCATTATCCTTTATCACGCTTACCTGATGCACATCTTTCCCAGCTTGGTCCCACTGCCTAGCCAATTGGTACAGGTCCTTTTCTCCCTCTTTAATGTCCAACCTTTCATACAACTCTCCATACACCTTATCCTTAGCCTTTGCCACCTCTCTCTTTGCCATGCACCTCATCTCCTTATACTCCTGTGTACTTTCTTCATCTGTCTGACAATCCCACTTCTTCTTCGCCAATCTCTTTCTCTGTATACTCTCCTGTACTTCTTCATTCTACCACCAGGTCTCCTTGTCCTCCTTCCTCTGCCCAGATGTCTCACCAAGCACCTTTCTAGCTGTCTCCCTTACCAGCTCTGCTATAGATACCCAGCTATATGGTAACTCTTCACTGCCACCCAGTGCCTGTCTTAACTCTTCCCTGAACTCCACATTACAATCACCCTTTTTCAGCTTCCACCATTTGATCCTTGGCACTCCTCCTCCTTTTCTTGATCATCATCATCCTACAGACCACCATCATATGCTGCCTAACTACACTTTCCCATGTCACCACTTTACAGTCTCCAATCTCCTTCAGAGTAGCCATCCTGCTAGGATATAATCCACCTGTGAGCATCTTCCTCCACTCTTGTACATCACCCTATGCTCCTCCCTCTGTTTAAAATATGTATTCACCACAGCCATGTACATCCTATTTGCAAAATCCACTACCATCTGACATTCTGCATTCCTTTACTTAACACCATACCTACCCAACACTTCTTCATCCCCTCTGTTCCCTTCACCAATATGCCCATTGAAATCCACTTCAATCACCACTCTCTCATCCTTGGGTACACTCACCACCACTTCATACAATTTACTCCAAAATTTTTCTTTCTCATCCATTGCATACCCAACTTATGGAGCATATGCACTAATAATATTCATCATTACACCATCAAGATCCAGCATCATAAACATCACTGTATCCAACACTCTTTTCACCTACAAAACGCTCTTGGCATACTATTCCTTCAGGTTAACCCCTACCCCATTTCTCCTCCCACTCACACCATGATAGAGAAATTTGAACCCACCTGCAATACACCTGAACTTACTCCCCTTCCACCTGGTCTCTTGCATGCACAATATATCAACCTTCCTTTTCTCCATCATATCAACTAGCTCTCTCCGTATACCAGTCATACTGCCAACATTCAAAGGTTCTACCACACTCCTATCCTTCCTCCTCTCTTTCTGCCTTTGGGCATGCCTTTCCCATCTTCTTCTCATTCTCCTTTGGCCAACAGTAGCCCAATTTCCACCAGTACCCTGATGACTAACAGTACTGGTGGCAGTTGTTGTTAACCTAGGCCTTGACCGATCCAGAATGGAAATCTGTATTGTTTCCCACATATGTCATTTGGCAAAAGTTTTAAACTGGATGCTTTCCTGATGTAACCCTCCCCATTTATCTGGGCTTGGGACTGGCACAACAAAATGCACTGGACTGTGCATCCCCAGTGGCTAGGTCTTTATGGAAATTATATTTGTTCTTAACGTAATCAACAGAATGTAGCATTTCATCTTTCATTAATTGAAACTAATATAGCAAATTTTCTCTTTAAATGTGATCATTGTTTCTAACTTTGAGATGGATATGGTATTTTGGGTATATGCCATAGGAAATACAAGGAAGAAGTCACCAAACACGTGACTCCTATTTCATTTCTACTATATTATACTCATCTTTTGATGTAGAATGGAATGGTGGCTGAGTGGGGGGCAGTTAGATTTTAAGGTAGTGTCAATGATGAAAAAGTGAAAAGAGTTCTTTTAGAAAGCTTTGGAGTGATTGTAACCCATTGGATATAAAGATACTCTCCTTTTGTAGGGAGCTATAGTCATTGGCCAGTGAGTTTTGTTCATTGCACTTCAGAATTTTTGAAGATTATGTTGAAGTTTTGATTTGGTTTGCCTGAGGAAGTTGACTTTACTATTGTCATGTAAACTTTTTGGCAAGTAATCTTAGTTTAGAAAATGAAACGAGTGGTGTGGTGTGGTGTGGAATCAGCTTTTCGTAGTTCAAATGCTTTATCTCTTAGCTTATATAGGAGTTTAAGCTTAATAGTGAGCCATTGATTTTGTAGTGGTTTAAGCAGTCTTGATATTTTTATAAAGTTTTTGTTTTAAAGTTAGAGCAGGTAGTTGGTATGGAAGATTGAAAGGGTATTAGGGTTTAGATTTCAAAGGAAAGGGTCCAAATTGTTTTTTGAGAGCTCTTTTCTGAAAGTATCTGTACTGTTCTGAGATTGGAATGAAATGTATCTAGACTAGAAATAAGAGGTGTCATCTTTGTAGTGCAAGTAAGGGAAAAGTGGAGGGATAGTAGTCACTAATACTAGGGAGGGGAGAATTATTAAATTACACATTAAATTGGGGTTATTTACCAGAATAAGGTCAATGAGTGAGTGTTTACTCATCTTGAAATACGGTCTAATGTATTTATTTATTATTTGAGTTAGACTGTGATTGATGATATTATACAAGATATCTACATTTCTGGGGCTAAGAAGTTTGGGACTAAAGTTTTTCACAATGTATATACTGGTCCTGATTTTTGTTTGGTTTATTAAATCCTGGAGAAGGACATAATTTTATTGAAGAGAAGGATGAGGGAAAGGCAGGCAGATACAACAATTAGGTGAATGTTATAATGGGTAGCTATGGCAGGACAGTTATGTATTCCTTGAAAAGTTGTATGGAGCTTCCTGCTGTTATAGTCCAGGCTTAGTGATAAAAGGCATGTGGAACCCTGGGAAGTGGACTGTGAGGCTTGGGGGTGCTCTTTTATCAAGTATTCTGTGATGACAAGAATATTTGGATACAAAGTAGAAAGAAAATCATGAATTTCCTGTAGCTTGTTCAGCTTATGGCTTGCATTGAAAATAGCAAAGTTGTGTGAATTGTAGTTAATTGGTTCATAAGTAGTTGAGTAGCATGTAGTTGCCTGGAGGGGGTTCAAGCTTAAATTCAAAGCAGGAGAAGAAAAGTGGATGTCTAACAAGTAAATATATTGCATGTGCTGTTGAGGAAGCTAATATAAGTGGGAAGACTAGGGGTTGTTGTAATGTAAGGGACTGGTTGATTGCTTAGCAGGGTAACTATGAATGTAATAGTAGAGGAATAATGGGAGAAAGTAAGAGAGCTGATGTGAGAACTGAGTTAAGGAGGAGTGAGTGGCATCTGAAGAGCTACAAGAATAAACAGAGGTGGAAGTAGAGCATATATTTTATATTATTGAAAGAAAGATGAGGTTCTGTTTGTAGGGGCCGAGTCACTGAGATGCAGTTAGATTGGAGTTAAATTTCTTTTTCTGTGAAATGGGAGACTGTGGCTAACCATCAAGGAGCTGGAAAGAAGAGAGACTAGAAAAATGGAGTAGATTTGTTTTTAATAGAGAGGATGCTTATTGCCAAATCATTGTTTGTTGAGAGGGGGGTAGAGGGAAAAGAAAGGGAAATGCACCCAGATGAAGGTATTATAGCGCATAATAAAAGGAAGTGAATACCATAAGGGAGTATGGCAGAGTACCAGAAAGAAGATGGTATAAAGAAGGTGATGGGTGGGTAGGCTGGTGATGCAGGCAGGAAAGGAGCAAAGTGGAGCTACTGGTGAGGTAATAGGAGTCAATCAGTCTGTGCTTGCACAGTACGGACTGCTCCAGTGCAGCATGAAGAAGGAAACTATAGGAACCCAAGTGAATATTCTTAGAGGAAACAAATAAAACCACTGTAGTAAATTATTAAAATAGTCTGAGAAGGACCTTTAAAGTGAATAAAACTAGTTGTAAATATGGCTTTGAGTCAAAAGGTTGACTACTCCTTTCTTGAAAGGTTTTTGTAGGTGTAAGAAAGACAGGAAACAAAAATGAGTGAATGCTCATTATTGTGACTCACATTTGGTTGAATTAGATAAAATGCAGGCAATTAAGGATGTGGAAGAAAATGACTGTTTAAGTGAAACAATTTTTGATTGTAAAGATGTTCAAGATCATTTTAGCAGTTGAGTATGTGTGTGCAAGTGTTCACGGGTTAGAGCTAGACAAAGGGTTAAGGAAAGGGATCTATTCAGTGCTGTGAAGGTTTGGGATAGTGTGTGTTCTGTCTCATTTGCCTTGTGCAGTGGTACTGCTATGTGAAGCTGATTTAATAAGATAATGTATAGGGTTGAGTATAGGAGTAGGGTTAGGGTTATGATTAGTGCATGTGAGGAAGGTTGTACAGATGAGTGAAACAGTGGTGGTGTGGTGCCATCTACTCATGGGTAGTATGGAGAAGGAAAAGAGGTAGGCAGCTAAGTTAGTATTCTTACTGTGGTCAAATAAAACTGTTATGCAGACATGACCAACACAATTCTGAGAAGGGCCTGTGAAGAAAATAAAACTATATGTGGAATGGAGAAAGTCACTGGACAGAAAACAACAGCTTCACTTGGTTATTGGAGTGAGAGGAGTAATGGACTGACAGAACCCAAAGCAGCTCTTGCACCATATGTGATTCAAAATTCTAAATCAAAGGTCCAGTCCAACCATTGCAATGAACAGACTGGGAATTTGTTCTAGGCTTTGTTAGCTTCTTATCTCCTAGTGCACTAACACTGAGTCACTGCAATGGGAAAGGCATCCAGAACTCCAACATCTATACCTAAGCTGTACAGAAAAGTTGTTGAAAATGACAACAATCAGCAAGATGGAAGATGGGGGATTCTGGAATTGTTCTCATTCAAAACAGCTGCAGACTGTGTACATTTTTGTCTGTGGCAGCTAATACCAACAGAAGCATCAGCCAAAACACAAGAATGTGCAAGATGAAGGGAGCTGGGACTCCAGAATTTTTTTTTGCCCAGGCATTTGTGCACATTCTTAAATGAGGCACCTAATGCATATAGAGAATTCATCTAGAGTGTTCAGTTATTCATTTGGATAACAATGTAATGATGATTTCCATTATGACACAGATGATAAGATATGATAAAACACTTTGCAGATCCAGTGGTGGAGCAGATAGAATAACTTCTTTTGATTAATCTGCCATTCAGCTATACTCCATTTCATTCTCTAATGAGAAAAGGGAGGCAGCAATGGTATCCACATCTTATGTTGAATCAGCTTTCATTTGACAACAACAAATATGTGTAGATGTCCCATTCATAGTAAAATCAGGCATTAAATGTGCCATATGTAAAATAAAATGGGATGAGAATGTATAATACTGTTAATAATTAGCTAATAGGCTGTGTGTATTCTCCCCAACTACAGCTTAGAGACGGGAATAACCATATTTGCATGTTATTCTTTTTTATGCTTAATGAACAATATTCTCTTTTTTAAACTCCTGTCCTTGAGGCATTCATTAACCAGCAATGCTGCATATTTGTCATTTGAGGGGCTGATGTATTTAATATATATATATATATATATATATATATATATATATATATATATATATATGTAAATGAATATATTAGATTTGGAAGAACTACTTAGTGTTCTTCTTGGGGCTTAAAGAATCATTCCCTAATCTAATATTTCTATGTCATATGCCTAATGATGATAGCCTTGATAACTTCCTACCATAGGATATATCTGAGCTGACCTTCTAGGTAAGTCTTCTAGGAATATAATGATCCACACATTGCTTCACTGTAGTATTCTAAACTATAAGAAACAGTTTAAATGTCAATGTGTGGTGGGTTGAATCTGTTTAAGACCCAATTACTGTAAAGGTTACAGACTCATGAATTGGCAGCTTTGTTTTCCAAATATATGAAGAGATAATATTTGGTACTTGAGATGAAGAAAGTAAGAAAAAAAAATATGACACTCTACTAAACTATCATACAATTTTGTTTACCTCATGTTAGCAACTAAATATAATGCTTTCCCTGGATGTAGCAGTCGCCATATATCCTAAAGCTCTCTTGTGAGTGGGCATCTTGCTATAAGACATCTCAGCTCCTATCATGAAGAACCATTAAAGTTTTTGAAAGACTTTAAGGTGTTCATGACTTATGTTAAAGTCTCTTCCTTTTATCATGCTGAAATCTTCAGAAAACACTGTCAAGTAGCAATAGCTATGCTATCTCATTTTGAAAGAAGGCACAATCTTCACCTCAGGAACCCGCACAGTTATCTAAGCTAATGGATCTATGGGTTTTGAAAGCAAAAACATTGTCCACTTGTCTTTTTGGTATTCCATTTTTATCTTACCAGATTTTTTTGTCACTGTGCTTAGTAAAGTTCAGTATAATGTCATCTACTTACATTTTGCATTATTTTGTTTCAAAATAATTTTCTTAAGGATAAATATACCTTAAATCCACATTTTTACATATTCCATCTCTACAAAATTACTTCTTCACTGCCATAACAATTTAGTATGATTTATAACAATCTCTGGCATTTCTTTGCTGTTCACATTCCAAAAAATTATGTCAAATATAATACTATTTTAAAAATTTATCCACCATATTTTTCAATTGTGTGCCCCAAACTTTCTTAAATTTTTGATTTCTGGCCAGGAAAAGTATCCATAATGAGGTGTGTGTATCTCTTAAACCCATCCCCCCCAGAATCATGAATTATTACACCTGTGGAGTGCTTCTTTGGTATTCTTCTGTCTTACATTATCTGTGACATGCTTGCCAGTTGGCTGTGGCCCCTCTGATTTGAACCTTGATTAATTAATTAATTAATTAATTAATTAATTTTTTTATTTATTTATTTGCAGTTTATTAACCAGGAAGGTCCACTGGGCCATTCAGAGCCTGTTTTCCATGTAGGCCTGGGAAGAAAAGCTCCTCAGTACAATAAAACACAGAATTTCATACATTGGTAGTATACACTTTTCAAACAAATTAGTTTACAAAGTTAAAAACACAGCAATTCAGTGGCAAGATAGCAGTGACAAATTACAATATTTTTAGAGATAATTAGAACATAGAGAACTTTTGGCAAAACATAGCATAAAAGTAGAAAATAAAAAAATATATCATTAGAACTTAGGTATTCAAGGAGGCTAAGTGCAAGAACAGTTCCAGATGGAAGATAGGTATACATGTAGTGGTTTTGAAGTGGGCATGATTTTGGATTGTTCTAATGGCTAACGGTAGAGCATTCCAATTGTTGGCTAAATAGTAAGAGTAAAGAAGTTGACCGGGAGGCAGATTTGACTTGTAAAGCTGAAGAAGTTGCTGATTCTCAGATCTAAGGGGCCGATTTGGGAGGTAGAAGGTGAATATAGTGCTAAGAAGCAGGATAATCAGAAGGTCAGAAGATAAGTTTGTGAGTTATAGTTAGTTGCAAATAGGTGAGGTAGTTTGGTAGCTCCAGCCATTTTAGGGAGTGTAGACCAGTTCAGTGATGGGAGAAGATTTTGGAATTTGTTACAAATTTTCCAATTTTATTATAACACGTCTCGAGTTTGGCCCCTAGAGTGGTGTGAAGGTTGATAAGCAGAGGTGCAGCATGTATGAGAGCAGGGAGTAGGTAAGTGGAGGCAAGGTTTTGTTTAGTGGAGGGGTTGAGGAACTGGTTGTGCCTGTAGAGGATTCCTAGTCTCTGATGAGTTTTTCAGATATTCTGTTGCAGGTGAATATCAAATTTTAGAAGTTCATCTATGGTGACTCCTAGAAGTTGTGTGGCTGACGGTTTCTATGTGTGCCTTACTTTGGGAATAGATACTGAACATGGTTTTGTCTATCTAACAGGGTTGATTTCTTAAGGATGAATAGCATGATCTTGGCTTTATTTGGGTTAAGGGCTAGTTGGTTATTATACACCTAGGACTTAGTGGTGGAGAAGGCTTTTTGAGTTTTGACTTTAGAGTTCAGAAATAGGGTCAGCTGAACAGACAATAGTTGAGTTGTCCACAGATTGAATAAGCACTCTGTGGGTCATAGATACATGGAAATTATTAATGAAAATATCGACTAGGAGGGGACCGAGTGTGGAATCTAGATGAACTCCAGTAGAGGTGTTAAGATAAGAAGAGATAGAGTTTTGCCATTTGATGTCTTGTTGCCTGTCTTTTACATAGCTTGAGAACCAGTTGAGAGTGGTGGGAGAGGAGTCCAAAGTTTGAGTTGTATTAGTAGTAAAGTGGTAACTGTATTCAATGGAGTGAAGGTGAATGGAGCAGGTAGAACCTGACTAAAAAGACCATGAGTTTAAAAGCCAATCAGAAATTCTGCTTTCACCAGGTAATTGCAAAACACTATACTAGGGACCAAAGTTTACTGTGTGTTTGTCTGTACTATTTATATTTGCAGGCAGTAGGAACTATAAGTAACTGGTAAACAAAATCCTTTAAATGATAAATAGGAACTACTAGTTAACTTTGTGAGGGTCATCTGTTAGCAGGCTTCTGTATGATGCTGTTAATGATAGCTTGAAAATTCTACAGCAAGGAAGTTAAGGTGTAGTGTAAGAAAGGAAGGGGAACCCAGGGATAATGTCCCAGCTTAGTGTGCACGGTACTTAGAGTAAACCAGATTTCTGGGACAACTTATCAGTTAATTTTCAGATCAAATGATGTACTTTGCTGGCAGGCTTCTGTTTCCAAGATGAGTATCACAGGCTGAGAGGTTTATTGGTGGGGTTTTGCACAGGAATAGAGCCAAGGTGAGGGGGACTGCTGGTAGAGAAGATGAAAGATTGTCTGAACAGATTTGCTGGAAGGCTTCTGTCTCCAAGCTGAAGATCACAAGCTGAGAGGTTTAGTGGTGGGGTTTGGCACAGGAATAGAGCTGAGGTAAGGGGGACTGCTTGTAGAAAAGATGAAAGATTGCCAAACAGAGTGGTGATCACACTGCACAGGGAATGGGTTGGGGATATAGCAACTCACTTTTTTTATCTTTAAAATGGGTAGTGTTTGGTATCATAGATCTCCTCCTTTGGACTTCTCTTTTGCTCAACCACCCCTTCCAGATGCATGCAGTCTTTAACCTGTTCCATTATGTCCCTTCTATCTCATTTCTCAGTTTTTTATTATTCCCCCCATTTATTGCCATCACAACTGAATTTTCTATACTCAGTTTCATCCCATGTGCCTTCTGCTTTGCATTCTATACCCCTATCCTTTGCTGAAGTTCTTGCTAATAATATAATGTCACATCATCTGCATGTAGCATCTTTAATGAATTGTGCCCTCAATCTGTTTGCTAATGTAGTCCATCATTATGATGAACAGCAGTGTGCTTAGAGTTGAACTCCGATGCACACCCACTCCCACTGGGAACCACTCTGTGAGACCAAACACTGTTCATATATGAGTCATGGGGTTCTTGTGAATAACCTGCACTACTTCTAAAATGTTTCTGGGACTTCAAACTACCACAGGAGTGCTAAGTCAGCTTTCTTTGGACCTTTCCATATGTAATATGCTTTCTCCAAATTTAGGAATTCCCATTGACTCCTTTCCTCATCTCTAGCTTCTTCGCATCTATCTTAATGCAAACATTGGGTTGGTTGTGCTGCATCCTTATTTGAATCCAAACTGCTCATCTCCCATCTTACTTTCTACTTCTCTAAGTACATGTTTAGCAATCATCCTCACCAGAACTTTCAAATGGTGTGACAGGGGTTTGTTACCTCTATACTGCCTACACTTGAGATATCCCCTTTGTTCTTGTACCCTGGCACTAGTGTGCTTATTCTCCAGTCATCTGTGATACATCTTTCTCTGCATACTGCTATGAGTACCCTTAGGAGCCATTTCTCCACTGTCTCACCCAACACCTTGCTCATACCTGCTGTGATGTCATCTGAGCCTGTACTTTCCCTAACCTCATTTTCCCTAGTGCTGTACTTCTTCTTGGAAGGGCTCTTCTTCTTCTTCTTTTATCATAGGCTATATCTGGGGCAGTACAGATTCTGCTGGGTTTTCTTCATTCAGTAGCTGATGGAAGTACTCCTTCCATCTGCTTTTGATGTCCTGTGGACGTGTGAACAGGCTGTTGCTGTCATCCCTTACAAAGGATATCTGACTATCTTCTATCGTTTCTGTCTTTGCCTTGCAACCTCATAGAGTTTCTTTGTGCCTTCTACTGAGTTACCTTACACAAGCTGGAAGAGTGCCTCTGATGTATTGTTCTTTATAATAACAACTCCTTGCTTAGACTCTTTGTTTGACAGCCAATGTTCCCGCTTAGCCTGGTCCATCTTTTCTGTCAAATTATACAGACACTAGAGACACTCAATGAAATAGAAGCTTTTTAATATTCAATAATATTCGCAAAGCTTTCAGGTACGGCTACCCTTCTTTAGTGCAAAAAGAAAAGAATACATTTAGCACAATGATTTCAATATATAGCTAATTAATAAGATCGCATGACACAACCAAGAAAATTCTTAAAGAGCTAGAACACTCATCACAAGCAAAGATAAATGCATTCAAAACATATGTAAAAAAAGTACATATAAACAGAAATGAAAAATAAAAAAAAACATATAAAAACGTAATTTTAAATGTTTATATATATATATATATATATATATATATATATATATATATTCGCTTATGGAAAAGCTCTGATCCTCATCGGGTTGCACTTCAGGCACAGGTAACCTGTAAATGGTTCATTTCCCAGGCCCATGCTTACACTTATCAAGGGTGTCAGAACTTGTAAGAGATTCGAGACGCATGGCTAGGCTTAAAAAGGCCCTTGTGGTCATTAACCTAGTAAACACCTATGAACCTATGAAATGATGCTCAACAATTCTGTCTTTTTTCAACCCTACATTGCCTAAATACATTATTCTGTTTGTATGTTTTTGCCAGTAAATCATTGTCTTTAATCTACTATAGCAACTATAGTAAGTAATTGTATTAGTTATTCATCTTGCATGTTACTTGCATCTATAATTGTCTCAATATTGTCTTTACTGGTGCTTCTTTCTCCATGCTTCCACTGAGAATATGCCATTGCCCAGTAAGACTCTATTGGGTAAAAAATATCAATAAGTAATAAATAAATTAAATTCTTCTTTGAATGCACTAATTCTGTAAATATTCTGGCTGGATGTATGCATGTGTCTGCTTGACTGCATGTTTGCATAATTGTTTGTGTGTGTGTGTATAGTATGCGTGTTGTCTTTGTTTGCATGTGAATATTCCCCTCCTCCACAGAAAGAAATTTGCTGTTTCTCTCACAGATTGCTATGCACAACAAAATAATTGTTTCTTCAAACTTAGTCACATATTTATATTTTACCAAAACATTTTAAAGTTTGTATATAAATTGCATTTAACAGAAAAAGAAAAACAATTTGCCGTTTCATACAACCATTTCAAACTTTGTTTCATTCTTACTAAAATCAAATGCATCTTAATATACAGTCCCCAAGTGATGTTTGCATGTGCAGATCTCTTAAGTCTCAAGATCCACGGGAAATTCTCTTGGGCAGATGAATCCCACATTTAAAATAACAATAACTTTAATGAATATTAAAAGCAAAAACAAAAATAAGGATTGTGCATATTCAAGAGACTTATACTTATGTTTGAAGCTGTGCACAGCCTTGGTCCTGTTTATTTCTAAGCATTATTAGTGAGATTTCCCTACTAATGCCCTTGGTTGTCAGGGTACTGGCTACTGGTTGTTCCAAGGGTAAAACTTTGGACAGCATATAGCTCACCTACGAAAGCAGTTACCTTCCGTATCTTGCCCTGTAGTATAGTTTAAGAATGCATCCTTTTCAGATGTGATTTTTTTAAACTTCCCAGTGGGATATATCTTTAAATGTAGTGCCTTCTTAATTTTTGACTGTTCTAATAATGCAGTTTTTGCTTATAGGTTATCTTATTTGCATTCATGTTTATTCTTCTTTTATAATTTCATTTCTTGTACATTAGTTATTATGTATTTTAATACTATAAATCAATGAAAGACAAAATTATAACATAAGACTACAGAAAATCAAACTATGAAGAGCTGTATAAAAAAGTAAATAGTGCCAACTAAAGGGACAGATATGCTCTAGGTTGCACTCATAACTGAATTCTTCATGAGTAAAGAAGTAAGAGTGAAAGGGCAGCACAGTGGTGCAATATGAATGGCAAAGTGGTGCAGCAGGTAGCATTGCTGTATCACAGCAAGAGGTTCTCTGGTTCGATTCTTGACTAGGCCATCTTCTGTTTGAAGTCTACATGTCCTCCATGTGCTCATGTGGGTTTTCACTGGGTGCTCTGGTTTTCACCTACACTGCAAAAACGTGCAGTAGGTGTATTGGATTCTGTAAATTGTCCATTGGTGTGAATGTATGTGCGTGATATGGAGTAACAGTGGCACGGCTAGCCACTCAACAATGTAAATATTGGCTGTAGATGATGGTCACAGTTGATGTGACACCCGGACACTATGTACAAAATAGGTAAAAGACATTATGAATGGATGGGAAGAAGTAGAAGCAAGGAAAAGATAAAAAGGCAACAGGAAAAGGTCAACATCACTACAAAAAGACATGAGACTTGTGATTCAGGTAAAGAAGTTGGCATTTATTAGGTGGAACGTAGAAGGGAAGGGTTGGAAGAGACACCTTTACAAGGATGCAAGCAGAATATCAACAAATTAAGCAATATTAGCAAGGGTATGAATGGGAAAGAAATTAACAGACTGTCTCAGAAAGACATATCTCAGAGATAACAAGAGATAAGAAGGGAGATATAGCTCTTACCCAACTGACAAGCAGGTCAAAAATGAAGGAGAGAAAGATGAATTACTAAATAAATACCTCACCTCATTATTCACCTTGGAAAATAGAGGAAGCAAGCCAGTACTATACTGGGAGAACAATCTATAGACAGAAGTATAGACAGAGAAGGTTTAGGCAGAGAGGAAGAACAAGCTAGCTAGGAGGAGAGAGAGAGGGATAGATGACAAAATATATAATTACCATTCACACTAAGTTCAAATTACAATCACAAACACACACACACACACGTGTGTGCACACACGCACGCACACACACACGCACGCATGCGCGCACACACACACACACACACACACACACACACACACACACACACACACACACACACACACACACACACACACAAACACACACACAGAAACCCCTCTGTTTAAGCTCTGCTAAAATTATAGAAATGAAATGATAATATAAGCCCTCATTTTGGATTTGATCTCAAGAGTAAAATTTATGAACGTTTAGCAATGTGTAAGTTAAAACTATACAATCCACCTGGGGAAAACAGCCTATTATACACAAATGGAATTGTCAATAACATTCATGTTATACAAGCCACTTCTTTAAATGGCAAACAGCACCTTACATTATGTACGTGACAACTGGACAACCACAAGTCATAAAAAGTGCCCATCACAAAGGAAGGAACAAAGGAATTAAAAAATGTGCACCTGAATCAGTAATAAGATATGTAGTTTATCCATGTGCCCATGCAGTATGTCAGAATAGCAGTGGAAATGTGGCTAAAGGCACACCTCAGCAAAACTGTAGCAAGAGAGAGGGTTGTACAACAAATATAAATCTAAATATAATATGCATACCTGTAGTGTACATATACCTCCAGGCACCCCACCCATGGCTTGTCAACAATCATTAATGCCACAAAAATGGTTTGCCACAGACCCTCTGTTTTGTTCAGGACTTCTGAGACTTATATGTCAAACAAGAGGGGCCACAACACTGACACTTCTGTTCCCACATAGGTGATAGGTCTGCTGCGCAAGGTGAAGTCTCTCACTGTGATTGAATGTTGTTGGTCTGTGATCCCATTTGCAAATCAACTGATAAAATGGGATTTGATATTCACATTGGTTAGTTTTCCACTGAGACTGAATGCTGGATTGTGTTGAAGGCCTTGGACAAGTTATGATAGTATGTATGCACAGCTTTGACTTTGTGTATGTCTCTGGCCACAATCTTAAATCCCATCAAGTCTTGCAACCATAAGATATTCTTGACAACACCTAACCAGAACATGTCTAGTGTTTGGAGGTCATCTATGTCCTTGTGTCTGAGATGCACGCAGATTGCTTACATTGCCTTCCAGCAGAGGTTGCATAAAGTTATGGGTCAATAATTACACTTGTATTTTGCCAATCGTCTCTTGTGTGGTTGGAAAATGGTCATGGTATTCCATTCAGTGTGTACAACAGTGGTATTCAGACTGTAGTTGAATATGGTGCCTAGTGGAGTAGTTCACTGTTGAAGCACATGAAGAACACAGCCTGGAATGCCATTTGGTCCCACGGAGACTGTGCCCCTAGTCTTGGAGAGGCAGTGATAACTTTCTCATTGTAGATACCACAGGTTGGAGGTGATGTTGCACACATAGTTTGTAGTAGTTTTTTGGTGGCAGGGGGGATACTTTTCAGCCTAATGTATCTGCTAGCAGGTTTGGAATTTACACTGGGTCAGTGTGTGTGCTACTATCCACAATTGGTTCCTAATACATCTGAGTTACATATATCAGTTTGCAGATGTAAATGAAGAAAGCCGTATGGTTATCCCTGGATATGTTGTGTAAATTATTAGCATAGATGATCTGTGAGGGTATTTGAAAGTGTCTTATTCGCATGTTTATGCTGAAGAGAGTGGCCTTCCAGTTCAGGTTTCTCAATGTTATATTTATAGACAGCAGCTACTTTCACTTACTCTATAATGTAGTAATGACAGACATCCACCAGTATGGTTTATATTGTCTGGAGGTCCTTTGTTTGTGCCTATCAAGCACTGTTGTGGTATACATTTGTGTAGATGTGTAGAAAGGGCATCAGGAAGCAACTTACTATAGCTCAGAAAACAAACACACTGGGTGAAGAAAAAACTTTGAACAAACCAAACAAAAAGGAAGACCAACAGCTTGCAACAGGAAAAAAATAGTAATCCCAAAGTCAACGTTTTCACTTTAACGTAAAATCGATTTATTAAACAATCTTTCACATTTTCGTCATTTTAGGTAAAGTAACTTCTTCAGACACACAGACAAACAGCGGTTACATTATTGCTGCTGAATTTAAATATTGTAACATGAAATCATGTGACAAGCATGAACGGTGAATTAAAGGTGCAGGAATACAATAATAATACTCGTGCTGTCAAAGTCAGCATAGAAACCTGTACACTTCTTCAATAAGTCTACAGGAAGTACAAAATATACATAAAATAAAAATGAATGCAAGTAAAATAGCAACGTACTAATATCTATATTTAAAGTTAAAAAAAACATGAAAAACATGACTGGTCTAAAAGATGAATACTATTAATATTTACTGTGTTCTCCAAATAAGACCCCAAAAGTTTAAATACATTATCGCAAAAGGTTCCTTAGTTTGAGCAAACAAGAAATATTACAGTTCTCATTCAGGCCAGGAAAACAGAATGCATTAAGTGCTAAATGCCATTCAAGTTCCTGTACCTCTAAGAGTACTGAATATGGGCCTCCCCTAATGTCTGGAAGTAACTGGTCGATAGCTTGAAACATAAAATTATGTCCATTATTTAACTAAGTGTGTTTTGCTAGAGCATTTTCTATTTTGTTTTTACTAATCGCATAAGAGTGTTCATAAATTCTCTCACGAAGCTTCCTGCCCATTTTACCTATGTAAAATGCCGAATATAGGTTACAGGAAGCTAAGTAAACAACACTACTGGACTCACAATTCAACTTGTGGTTAATATAAAATTTACCTGTATTCGTTACTCTAAAGGAATTACCAGTTTTTATATATCTGCACATCCTACACGTGAATGTTCCGTTAACTCTAGAATTAGATCTTGTACTTTTAGTTTCAAAGAAACTTTTTAGGTTAATGCCTCTTCTATAAACACTACTAGGTGCCTGACCAATTCTGTCAATTAAAGAAATATCCTTGTGAAGAAAACTCCAATTTTTATGGAGGATTATTCTAAGCTGTTCACTATCATTACTGAAAGTAGTTATAAAGGAAGCGTTACTTAATGAGAACTGCCTAGTTTGCTGATTCATTCGAAATGTTGTAACAGTAGCTGAATTACCATCTAATGGCAGTGCAACTGGCGTTACAACTGAAGTTGTAGAACTAGCAGGTGACGCTGCAAAATTTACATCACTATCTACAGAACTTGATGGTAAAAGTGGTTGAACGATACCTCTACTCCGTTTATTTGAAATTTCTTCAATTAGTTCATCTAGTAAGCTGACTGGGTACCCTCTGTTGTAAAACATATCTCTTAAGAGCTGACATTCGAAGTAAATATCACATTCATTAGAATACATCTTTGCAGCTCTTATGAGTTGACCTTCCACTATTGAACGTTTTTGTCTGTAAGGGTGTGCACTAGAAAAATGCAAAAAAGAATTGCAATATGTGGATTTTCTATAAATTTTGGAGATATATCTCCTATTTGTTGTGTCTTTAGTTAAATTCACGTCCAGATAGTCAATACTTGTAATGCGAAAGGTATGGGTAAATTTAAAGAATATTGTGGTGGAGTTAAAGTAGTCAACCAGTTGTTTAGCTTCTACTTCACTTCCTTTAAAAATCACAAAAATATCGTCAAGAAACCTAGTATAAAATGTGAAACATGTATTTATTTCAGAATTATTAAACACAAAAAATTCTTCCCATTGTGCCATGAACATGTTGGCTAGACTCACTCCACAAGGGGAGACCATGGCAACTCCTTGTTTTTGTAAATAAATCTTACCATTAAATGTAAAAAAATTGTTGGTAAGTATAATATCTATTAATTCAGTCACTAGATCAATATCCCTTTGTGGAGCTTTCCTATTTTTCAGGTAGATTGCTATCCACTCTACTGCTTCTAGATGGGGGATAGAAGTGTATAGATCGACCACATTGATGGTGAGGAAATTTTCTTCTTGATTGGCCTCTAGAGTGTTTAAGTTTTGCAACAGAGTCCATGAATCTTTGCATACTCATGACTCAAGTTTAAGGTATTTTTGTAATATTGAGTCAACAAGTTTTGCACATGGATATGTCAAAGAACCTCTCCCATTAATAAGTGGTCGCATAGGAGGGTCATGTTGATTCTTATGAACTTTAGGTATTCCAAACATGACAGGTGTTTTTGGATAAGAAATGTTAATATAGTTAAATGTGTCCAAGTCAATCTTGGCTTCAATAAACAAATCTCTAAAATACATTCTAACCCTAGATTGTGCTATATTTAATTCATTAAGGGATGCCATAGAGTAAGCTGGGCAGTTCAGACCTAACTCCATTTTTTTGTTGTAATCATTAATGTCAAAAATAACAAGTCCGCCACCCTTGTCTCGTTTGACTATACGAACATCAGCTAATCTAAGTAGTTTTAATGCTCTTAGTTGTTCCCCAGTGATGTTACTCTGTCTATGAATGTTATTAATAGCTCTAGTTGAAGGTATATGTCTAATATCCAGTTCACACACTTTTTCAAATAGAGCTAGAAGAGGATGGAGGGGAGGATTGAATGTACTAGCAGCTCTAAGTACATGTTCAGGTTTTTCACCATTGCCTAATAAAAAGGAAAGATTTAATTTCCTTACATAACATTTCAAATCTAACAAAGCTTTTGCTACACTGATGTTTTTACTTAAAACACATGTGTTACCCTTTGCTAACAATTCAATCAAAGACACTTCTATAACAATAGATGAAAAATTGTAAACAGTAAAATTGCCTTTAGAATTGGTAAGGAGAACAAGGTTGTTTACTTTAGTAAAGTAATTTAGGGCTATCTCTTCCGACGGTTGTTCCGCCTTTTGTTCCTGTGGTGTTGGGGATGATGTAGTCCAGTTGTGGGCATCTTGTTCATATCTTGAAGAAAATTTAAAGTAGATTGGTTGGTGTTTACTTGCCCTTCATGTGAAATATTGTTAACCCAAATTCTTTCACTGCGTCTGACTGTGTTGACAAGGTCAGTATTGTTGTCCACAGTATCAAGTGGTGGTGGGCTGTCAACAGAGTTGTTAGTCAAGTTGTTACCTGAATTAGCTCCAGTCAAAGGTAGCACTAAGTTGGAATTCTGCCAAATCTGTGAGGTTTGCAGTCTAGGGTAAGCCGTACCGTTAGCTTAAGCCAAACGGTCACTGTTCATTTTTTTTATTTTATTATTTTTAAGTCTATCTAATAGTTGCTCTATACTAGTAAAGACTCTGTTATAATCAAATCTATATCTAACAAAGTCAGAATGAGATTTAATAAATTTGTCTAAGTCTTCAACTTCTTTTACTAGGTTCTCAATTTGTAAACAGTAATGTTTCACAGTTAACTCCATGAGTTGTAAACCTTGTTGATCAAAAAAAAACAAGTAATTCTGTATGGAAAAGAGAATCTGGAATTAAACCAGTTGGATATTGGTGACACCGGAGACCCTTTGGCACTATTCTTTTGGACAAACATTGCCTAAAGTATACCACCTCTAGTTACAGTTTTTTTAGTTTTAAAAGTTTCACATCAAAAAGTTTTAGTTTTTCGGCAAGCGAACATAAGCTTGTTTGAGGTGAGTTAACATTGTGAGCCGGTTGTTCCTGGAGGTTTGAAAAACCAAAACATAACTTGGCTGTGTTATTAACCCAGTCAAGAAGAGACGGAACTCCAATAAGCTTGTTTGTAGTTACAAACTCATTTGAAACACTATTACTTACTAACGGTGGTATCAAATTATGAACAGGTGAACCCACCTGTTGCACTGATTGGATCACTTGTTGTCCTGGTGCTATCGAACCTTCCGAAACCTGGAGTGGAATGTCAGTGTTGTTGAAATGGTTCTGGAAGTTCGAATTCCTGTGATTGTTTCCATTAACAGAAGCAGTATTATATTCACCGCTTTGTTGCTTGTCTACGAAATCAAGTCTCTGGGTTAAATTATCGATACGTTGTACCAATGAATTGAGAAGGTTAGTTATGTCCACTGGCTGCATGGCTTTCGAAGGTTGAGTTTGCCCAAACAGATTCGGACTAGCTGGGCTGTTAGGTGATCCAGTTGCCATAAAAAAACTCGAAAAACAAACAAACTGGGTGAAGAAAAAACTTTGAACAAACCAAACAAAAAGGAAGACCAACAGCTTGCAGCAGGAAAAAATAGTAATCCCAAAGTCAACGTTTTCACTTTAACGTAAAATTGATTTATTAAACAATCTTTCACATTTTCGTCACTTTAGGTAAAGTAACTTCTTCAGACACACAGACAAACAGCGGTTACATAATTGCTGCTGAATTTAAACATTGTAACATGAAATCATGTGACAAGCATGAACGGTGAATTAAAGGTGCAGGAATACAATAATAACACTCGTGCTGTCAAAGTCAGCATAGAAACCTGCACACTTCTTCAATAAGTCTACAGGAAGTAAAAATATATATATAATAAAAATGAATGCAAGTAAAATAGCAATGTACTAATATCTATACTTAAAGTTAAAAAACATGAAAAACATGAATGGTCTAAAAGATGAATACTATTAATATTTACTGTGTACTCCAAAAAAGAACCCAAAAGTATCAAGCACTGTTGTGTGTATACATTTATGTAGATGTGTAGAAAGGGCATCAGGAAACAACTTACTATAGCTGTCAATGTCCTTTGTGGAAACTGGGACTTGGAAGTAGATCAGACTATCCCATAGGAGGGTGTAGTTACCTCTGATGATGTTTTTGAACCCGACTTCTCCTTTAGTGAGTTCATTAGCTATATCTACTTCAAAACATACTGCGTTATGATTGGATTAACAGTGCAGGAACAACACGTGTCACTGTATTGTTCACTCATATTGTTGAGGAACAGGTCTGGAACATGAGAAAACCTTGTGGGGTGGTGCACTATTTCTTCCATGGTATTTCAGTTCTCAAACTGTAAGTAATATTGTGCAAGTGAGTTTGTTGCCCTATAATTATGGTCAGCCTCAGTAAGAAGCTGTGATCCCTGATAAAATCCTCCAAAGCTCGGTAAGAAAACAAAATTGCCACTGATTCTAAAGACAACCAGAAAGCATTCTATAGCTATGTCAAGAATCTCAATGGCAGCACTCAGCTCTGCTCTGAGTTACAGCACAATGGCACTAAATATACAAACCCAACTGATATTGCCAACATCCTTGCAAATAGGTTCAATACTAACTTTACCCCCCTCTCACTCCCTAAAGAGCCCATCTCTATACCGGAAGAATGCAAAGTTCCTGTAATCATGGCTGCACAGATAAAAAACACACTCTCCAAAGCCAAGAACACAGCATCCATGGGACCAGACAACATCCCAGGCTGTGTTCTACATGAACTACAGAACGAACTGGCACCCCACCTAAGTACCATGTTCAATCATAGCCTCACCTCAGGCTTTGTGCCTGCTGAATGGTGCACAGCAATGGTTATCCCACTCCAAAAGGGGGGAGCCACCGCGGATCCCAGAACTACTGCCCCATTAGCTTGATGAGCCTGGTCTGCAAGGCCATGGAACACATCATCATGAAACTTATAAATAAAGACATTGGTAATCTCCAAACTCTGGACCCCACCCAGTTCGGGTTTGTAAAAGGCAGATCATGTCTCCTAAACCTGATAGACTTCTTTGAAGCAGTCACCAAAGGTGTAGACAAGGGTAAGGTTGTTCACACAGCCTATCTAGATCTTGCCAAGGCTGTCAACACCATCCCCCACTCTGGAATTATAGATAAACTCGCTAAACTAGGTATAAATCCCTCTGTCACAAGATGGGTTGCCAAATGGCTCACTGACAGAACCCACACTGTGAAAGTAGCAGACTCCAAATCCGACTTCAGACCAGTGACAAGTGGAGTACCACAGGGTTCAGTCCTGGGTCCTCTCCTGTTTGGTATCTACTTCTCTGAAGTACAGGCTAACACAGAAGGTCTTTGGCTAATAAAGTTCACAGAGGACTGCAAACTAGGATCCATAATCAAAACTCCTAACCATGTGGACATCCTACAAAAGGGCCTCACTGAGGCAGATGCCTGGTGTCAAAGCCATGGCCTCAAGCTCAATGCAAAAAGTGCATTGTCATCGCCTTTGGTAAAAACTCTGTACCCATGAACTACAACATAGGCGGTAGTATACTTAACACCAAAAGTGCGATAAGAGACCTTGGGACACAGTGGACAGTAGTCTCTCCTTTGATAATCACATCACCACCGTAGTCAGGAAATCCATCTACATGGCACACCTCATCACAAAATGTTTCTCATCCAGAAAAAAAGAGGTCCTTGTTCCCATCTACTCATCACTTATTAGACCCATTATAGAGTACAACACCCCTTTTGGTATGTACCTCACAAGAAATCTACAACAACTGAAAGGGCCACAGAAATACCTCACAAAGAGGATTACCGGCCTCAAACAGATGCCCTACGCAGACCGTCTCAAAAAATTCCAGCTTTACTCTGTCACATATCGCCTACTCAGAGGTGATCTCTGCCTAACATACAAAGCTATGTCAAACCCAGAGCTGTTGGAAATGCTCCACTTAAAGAAATCCCAATCCCTCCGAGCTACACGCTCTAGGGACCTAAACCTTGTCACCACAATAAACAGAACATGCCGGAGGGATAGATTCCTGTCCCAGAGACTTCCCATACTCTGGAATAAACTACATATCTATATCAAACAAAGCTCCTCATTAGCACTCTTCAAGAAAAATCTTGATGATTGGATGGGAAATAGGAAATTCACCCCAGGGATCACCTCTGTGGCTCTGCTCAACAGTGGCACAGGAAAATAATTTTCTTGGGTGGCAAAAGCCATGGTATGTTTTTGGCTGGGCTTGTGGCCGACAGCCTAGTACCTACCTATGAACCTATGAACCTATGAATTATCCTGATCAATGGATGAATAGTTTCTCTCACCCCTGCCTGGGTTATTTTGTTCTACTTTAATTGTTCCATGTAATGATAAATAGACTGTGTGGCCTTTTGTGTTTATGGACAGTGACCCATTAATGGCAATAACATGAAGGGGTTTCCTATCCACAGTGCACTGGATGTAGAATAACTCCATATAGTTATCTGATCTAAACTGTCTTGAGGCATAATTATCTTCAGTGTAAATAGATATGACAGCTCCTGTGGTTCACACAACTTCCATTTGCTATTTGGATGTTTGGAGGGCATTGTAGCATTGCAAGGCCAAAGTACTTACTGCAGCCTTGAACCATGTTTCTATGACTGAACAAACATTAACATCTTCACTGTGAAGAATGCTTACAGAGAGTGCAGTTTAAGATTTGAACTCCTAGGGTTTAGCAGCATGACCCTTATTTTGTTGGAGTAGCAGATTTTCACACTGGTAATTCTGCTTTTATGACATTGCCTAATAAAGGGATTATGGTGCAGTCAAGTGCCCTATGTCTGGCAAAGTAGCATGCTCTATCCACCATGTCATCCATTACTGACAGGAGCTGTACCACTTTAGAATGACACCAGAAACTTAGGTACGTTCAGAAAATCTGTTGTTCTTTATATAGTAGTATCATCCTAGGCAAGGGTATAATGCTGCTTAGACATAGGGACATCCCTGGCTGGGACCCATATTCAGATAGCTCAATAATGTCTGTGTTCATATATGTCATATAGTCATGTCTGAAGTTGTGCATACCAAGATGAAGTATGCTGGATTAAGAGTGGGACTTGTTGAGAGAGTTGATTGCATGGGTGCTGTGATGACTACCTCTGCCACACAGTAGACAATAAACGTATCCTTGTTTAACCTGGTGAGTGGGGTATCTGTATGCCTCACTATGCAGTCAGCTATTACGTAAACCTTTGGAATACGTCTGTTGTATTAAGCACGTCTATGATGTGACATTGGTGATAATATTTCTTATATATATTGTTTGTTTAGGGTGCAGTGTTAGATGCAGCATGATTGTGTTTAGGATGTGTCTCTTGTTTAGACTGGTTTGTGAGGAGTGCCTCTGCACATGATGGCTTGTGTTGGGTGCATATTATGAGTCGGAGTCAATGTGTGTGAGCAGACAACCTGTTTAGTGTTACTCTTCTGGAAGCAAGAGAGTACTAATTTCAGATTCCTACTATAGGTGAATCTCTTGACAAACTGTACCTTGGTGATGTAGATGATATAGGCTGTTCAGTGCACATGAGGCACTATCTGCACTGAGTCAAAAACTCATATCAACTATGTTAGCAGTGGGAACAGAGGGGAAATGATAGGTGATAATGGGAGGTTTAAACCTGGTATCTGCATAGAGAATGCAAAAATGAGGGGTGCATGTCATCTGACTGCTATTTTCAGGTGACTAACATATGGGGTGTACATTATGAAGTCCTTCATAAGGTGGATAGTTACTTCTGTTACTGAGAGGTAAGTGGGTAAATTGTTGCTTGTTATGCAACAGTGGTTCTGACAGCTAGATCTACTGTGCTACATAGCAACAGCTGATTGTATTTGAAAGAAAGTGTATTGAAGTTTCTGCATGTATGAGGGCAAAGTGTTACAGCATCTGCACACAATCCAGAGCAGAGTATGTAATACAAAGACATAATGTTAAAGCCCAAACTGAGTCCAGAGACACTAACCTTCAAATAAATACTCCTACTGTACACTCCAGCCACAAGTGTACAGATGGGGTTTCTCCAAACACAAATGTCATCTTCTTCTTCCTATTCTTTTGGATAGTACCATTATGGCTCACCACAGCAGATCATCTGCTTCCATTTCTACCCATACTCTGCATCTATCTCTGTCACACCAACCACCTGCATGTCATCTGTCAACACATCCATAAACCTTATCTTAGGCCTTCCTATTTTCCTCTTACCTGGCAGCTCCATCCGTAGCACCCTTCTCCCAATGCTCCCAGCATCACTCCTCAGTTCATGTACAAACCAACACAATCCCACCACTCTGGCTTTGCCTCCAAACTGTACAACCTGAGTTGACACTGTAATATACAGCTAATACTCCTATCTATCCTCGGACCACACTATGCAAATCTTAACATCTGGAACTCTGCCAAAAACTGTTACAACTCCTGTCTTTTTGCCGGTGCCACCATCTGCAACCCATATAACATAGCTGGTCTAACTACCATCTTGTAGACCTTCCCTTTCACCCTTATTAGTAGCTGTCTGTGAAAACATCACTCATAACACTATTTTCCAACCACTCCACCCTGCATGCACTCTCTTCTTCACTTGTCTTGTAAACTCACAATTACTCTGAACTGTTGATTCAAAGTATTTCAAATCATATGCCTTTGCTAGTTCTACTCCCTGCATCTCACCATTCCTCTATCCTCCCTCTCATTCATACACATATATTCTGTCTTAGTTCTGCTGCCCTTCATTCCTCTCCTCTGCGAGCATATCCCCACCTACCCAGGTTCTTCTAAACCTGTCCCATACTCTCACTACAGATCACAATATCATCCACAGACATCACACTCAATGGGGACTCCTGTATGATCTAATGTGTCAACCTGTCCATCACCATTGCAAATAGATGTCATGATGTTTGTGCATACTATAACAGGTATGTCACTGCTGTCTGTCTTACATGGGATAATGTGACATCTACCTATCTGTCAGGCCAGTGTGTGACTGTGGCCTGTTGTAATGTATACATATCCAATAATCTGATATCACTGATAACATCAGCAGTGTCTGTTGAAGACAAGATAACAGTGTCCACAGGCTGCTGTAAAATGCTTTGTGTAACATCCACTAGCAGCTCATACACAACCAAGTTGACTGCAGTAAGGATAGAACCCTGAGCTAGCTAGGTTGTAGATTACAGATCTTAATGCACACCACAGCACAAGTCTGATTTTAGTAGGACTGCAGGTGATCTTATAGCAGATGACATCAATAGGCCACATGGGGAACAAGAGTTTGAAGGCCTGCATCAAATGGAACTTTGTGCAATCACCAAAACAATGCAAAACCATGGCATTTGTGCAGTAAGTATGGGATACACACTTGCTCCCTTCTTTATGGAGACACACACACACACACACACACACACACACACACACACACACACACACACACACACACACACACACACACACACACACACACATGCATGCGTGCACACACACACACACACACACACACACACACACACACACACACACACACACACACACACACACACACACACACACACACACCAAGTTGACTGCAATGAGGAATAAAAACCCCTACCTATTTAGGTTTATATGCTACAGTTCACAGTAGTTAATGCGTAAACAACAACACAAGTCTGATTTTACTAGGTCTGCAGGTGATCTTATAGTAGATGACATCAGCAAGACACGTGAGTGACCTGTGTTTGGAGGTCTGCTTGGAACAGATGTGTGTGCAAGCAGCAAAACAATGGAAAACCATGCCATTTAGGATGTTGGATCAGGATACACACTTCTACTCTTGCTTACACACACACATAGTTGACTGCAATGAGACTAGAATCCCTACCTATCTTTGTACAAGGACTACAGAACACAGTACTTAATGTACACACCATGACACAAGTCTGATTTATGTAGAACTGCAGGTGAAATTATATTAGATGACATAACCATGCCATGTGTTGAACAACACTTTGAAAGGCCTGCATAGTCACCTTGCTACTAAGTGTCATCTGAGTCTAGTAGCCTAGCAGATGAAAACTGTTTAGTAGCCTAGTTGTGTCACAATACTCTTAGTGAGCATATTTATTTGTTTTTGTTTGGATGAGCAAGCCTGTTTGCATCATTAGTTGGCCCTGTCCATGATGGAGCACAAAACATTACATATTACAGCCTGTACAGTGGTTGATATATGTGTGCAAAACTCAGGGAGACTCTGGGTTGTGATTGTTAGTGTTGTTGCTGGTGGGGAAACTATGGGATAGCTTGTCAATATATGTACATATACTTATATTGTGCCCTCAATTTGTAATTTTTCCACATATAGTCTTAGGGGAGACATGGGGTCTGAGAATGATAGGGCACTAATGACATATATAAAATGCAATAGCAAAAGAAGCATTGGATTTGTGCTATGGTTATCTAAGTGTACATGCATGCGCATGTACCTTTTTTACCTGTTTGTACATAATTAAGCAGTGTGCAAACATGAGGCACATTGCTTACATCTGGGACTTACTATTAAGTAATATACATCTGCTATTACAGCCCACTCCTATCTCTTCTCTGGGCCGGGATTTTCCAATTACTAATGGCAATAATTGAATGTATCTAGTTTCTGTGTTTGGCAGTGTGACTTGAATCATTTCCTCTTTCACTATTTCTGCATTGCTGCACTCTACAGAAACTGGCTAAGCCTTATCAAAAAGGTTTTACACATGCAGCACACTGAGCAAATTTTTAATCAAAACAAGACAAAGTTGATAACAATATGAGACACAGACTCCGAGCCTGTAAAACACACAAACCATTGCTAGTTGTTGTTTGTCTTTTCGGCTTTTCCCGGTTAGGGGTCGCCAAAGCAGAACTCCAGTCCGCTAATGATTGGCAGTAGATTTTTATGGTGCCGAGTTGCCAGCCTGACACCCAACCTTCAGTGAAGGCACGCCGATTCACGCATATCTTTCAGAGGCCACTCGACCACGGGGAGGACATACAGACTCCACACAGAAGGCACTCCAGCCAAGAATCGAACAGGAGAATGTCTTGCTGTGAGGCAACAACACTACCGCTGTGCCACCGCGGCTTCACACAAACTAGCTAGTATGCCTCCAAAACTTCTACTTATATCAGGATTAGAACCCACAACAGCAATACACCATCATCAAACAGGATGGCTGCCTTAGTCCTTTTGGCCACAGAAGCAGCTTGCCAGAACTGGGGTCATTCATCACACAACCACCTGTATAAAAATGTACACTGATTTTCATCAGTTACTTAGACAATTTATGATCAAATCAATATTATTATCCTGAAAATGTTGGGGGATAATAACTGTGGCAAACACCCATAAACCGTGGGTTTGGGGGATAGTATAGATGAGTTTCTGCAACTACAGTTACAAGAGGACACTCCCGTTTTTTTTTTTGGGGGGGGGGCAAACCACATTTACCATTAAGATACAAACAAGTATGAAGTCAGACACTGCAATGGCTAGCCTCACTTTTGAACTCCTCTCTTGAATGATGTGCCACTAATCTGCTGCAGTACGTCTGTATGAATGTTTCATGCATGAGGCCTACTAGTTAAAAATGGACACATAATAGTAAAATAAGTGTCTGTAGTCACATGTTAATTTACTTCCTGTACAAATACACCATTATTTACTTGCATACTGTAGCAAGTTCATAGATACAAGGATATGTCATAATACTTTTCAAGAATACAGTGCAGTTTAAGGACCTACCTTATAAATGCTGCGGTTGACACAACTTTAATTTAGGGTTGACTCTGTCTAACTGAAGCAGAACACAGCCAATGCACTAATAGGTACAGGTTGTGAGAGTTGCCTGGCATCAATTTTAATATACATATGTGAGAAGGAGAAAGATCCCTAAGTGGTCAGTGAATGTGCTATGTCTTGTCTCTTAACGAATGCAAGGGCATAATGAGCACACTTACATCTGCCTGCAGGGACAGCAGATGGGGCTTCTTGCTCCAGGGTCCTCCTGTGACTGTGACTGTGGTGACTTAGGGGTTGGTGGGGGGATGTGTGTCCCCTCCCCTTGCTGATCTTGCAGCAGCTGTTTCCACAGGACCAGACTGTGAAGCATAGCACATAGTGTGAATATTCGTGTACATGTGAGTGGATTATACTGCAAGGCTCCATTGAATATATCAAGGCATTGGAACAGTGACATCAGAAGCCCAAACACATCCTCTATGATGTTTCTAGTGTGTGAGTGTGCCTCCTTATGGCATTCTTCCATGGATGTGTGTACATTTCCAATGGGTGTCATCATCCATAGTTCCAGGTCATAGCCTGCATCCCCCAATAAATGGTCCTGTGAGATGTCCCCCCAGCAAACATGTGATACAGCTGTAATGTGTGCCATATATGGGAGTTATGATAACTGCCAGGGTTGCCAGCACACACATTCAAGATAATCCCCTGGGCATTGCACATAACTTGGCAGTTGATGGAGTAGTATCCCTTGAGGTTAATGCAGATTTTGCCCTGCAAACCAGGTGGCACCTTGATGTGTACATGAGTGCAATCTATGGCACCCAGTACTTCAGGGTAGTGTGCTACATAGTAGAACCATTGCATATTGCTAGCCCTCTCCTCAGGGGAAAGGGGAACAGATATGTGAACACTGGCATGCAGGAGCATAGCATCCAGGAACTGGTGGAATGTCCCGGATACTGATGGCTGTGACACCCCCATCAGGTCCCCAGTTGGTCTTTGAAAAGTACCTGTAGCTAATATCCTAAAAACTACATATACCTTAGTTTCCATTGGGATGGGTTCCCCTTGGTTGGCTTTGGCTCTGAGTTGAGGGCAGCAGAGCTCCCAGAGTTCTTGTAATATGTCTCTGTTCACCCTGTGGCACTCTACAATCTCCAACTCATGTAGTACCTGGAAGGTCACCCTGGACTTGAACACTCTTCACCTTCTTGGCCTAGGCCTATTGACTGCAGCCTCTAGTACATACAGATGTAGAATAGCTGCAGCAACCCAACGCATTATCTCAGTTAAAATGTCCAAGTCTTTACTCCAATGGTCTTGACTTATTGAAGAAAAAAAGAATGTAGGCTGTATGCATACTCTATACATTTCTTGAGTAGCTCCACCATGTGGATTCACCTGCTTAGGATATGACTAACATGATTTAAAGGTCCTGCTTTAGTGCACAGTATTTCACTGTGCACACTGGCTCACAGCAGAGTGTAACTGTGAATATCTAAGGTAAAACATGTCAAAATTTTATATTTTCATCCCTGTTGTCATGTATGATACAGAAAATACTATTTACTGCAAGTTACACTTTGTTTGTATAAGCTGCCATGTCACAACAGTATAAGGAAATTTTGCATACCCTGTACTAGACGCCAGGACCATCTGTACTCCAGTCCAGTACTTAACACCTGTTGCCAGAGGACTAGTTACATAAAGTCTGGTAACGTGAGGGTATTTGCATAGCACAGTCCTGCTTGCCATGTTTGCATGATGCCCAGCGGTGCTCAGCCATATCAACTGACATTTTTGGATGTATAGCTTATGTCTGATATGTGGGTGGTCTGGTCATGCAATCAAGGTATGCATCACCAAAACCATTTGTGGAAAATGGTGCACTGTACAAACGTGCAATACACACAAAAAAAATGAAAGTGACCTGACACCCCCCCCCCTGGTGTCATTGACATCCATTTGAAACATAAACACCATGTAGTAGCCTACACAAAGTGAACATCCATACATGGTTCTTGAATTTTGTGATTCAACAAACGTGATTCAACAAATCCACTGATTTTTGCACCCATTTGCATAATAACTGTGCTGACAGACTGGAATATACACAGTTAGTGCATGATTGCATGTCACTACACGGAGTTTACTTAATCAAAAACTGTTCACGCCCATGTTCGCATGGTGCCACTATGCGCACATGGGTAAAATGACCATGTACACTTTATTGAATATCCCCCGACTAAGATGTACCAAAGTGAAATGGGGAGAAGGAGGGTGTGCTGAATTGTCAAACTGGTCAACACCATTTCATCTTTCCATGTCTTTAAATACTTGGTGTATACAGATAATCAAGGTGGATAAAAAGTCAAAGTATCACTAGGGTCTATAACACAGTTAAAATCCACCATCAATAGCACAAAACCTCTGGCCTAATCTTGCAAATACATTTATTGGTAGTTCCCAGACCAATGGCCTGATGAACATATACAGAAACCAAAGTTAATACACATCCGTCTACTCAAATAACTAATGCAGCCACTTTGCCACCTAGTAGTTTAAAACCTTCCAAGGCACATACTAAAGAATATTTTTTTAGCCAGTATAACTACCCCTCTGGAACTCCTGGGAGCGTGAGCAGAAGATGTTACTATTCCATAACCCCTGGTCTGAAGGTTTAGATGCTCATTGCATGAGAGGGGTATTTCTTGTAAAGTCAAAATGCCTGCAGCATGTGATCTAACCCAAGTATAATGGTGGGATCTTCAGATATGGGAATTTATCCCATTAACATTTATACTAAGCAATTTCATGTCTGGACTGGATTTTTAAAAGGAAAGAGCACAAAACCCTTATCTCCATACCCAAAAAATAGCCAATATGTGATGTCTGTCTCAATGTACAAAGAACTAACCTGAGTAAATGTAATTCAGAGTGAGCCTTGTATAAAACCAACAAATCAAACAACATAACACTGTTTAATAAAGAACTACATAAAGAATTAAGACATTGCTTTATATCTAACTTATGGAATGGAAACAAAAATAACAGTAAAGAAAACACACGGGTAGAGATGAAACTATATACATTATACTGGGTTGGCATTGAAGGTTTTGGGGTGAAAATGGTAAATCTATTTATAGATTTACCATGACTTCCTAATAACTTGTGAAGGGGGCCTCTCCAAAAGATTACCAGTTAAGAACCAATTGCCACGACAAGCTCACTGTAAGCAACATACTGCAACTAAAGAAAAAACATGGTTAGCTTACATGTAAACATAAATGTTTCTATTTAAAATACTCAGTCTTCTGAGTTGTATGTCATTACTATACTAATGTTAGATATACACTACACTCAGTGGCCTCAAGCACTAGACATATTAAGTGGCATTTCAGATGCTTACATATCCGTGGGTTTATGCATAGTAAAATAATTGACTCATCTGTCCATAAGTTTCATGCAGGAAGTGTGCCTATGTTTAAGTAATTTCCCACCTATTTTAATTGTATGGAACCAGGTGAGAACAAGGATGAGTCTGTCACTGATCACCCCCTCTAGACAAAAGATAGAGTCCAGTCCATATTGTCTGCTATATATGTTGTTGCTTTGCCTTCTAGGTAGTTAAGAGCCTAGTTGATCTAATAGCATGGCCTGCAGATGTTCAAATTATAGTGCTGATGATTTAATGCCATTTTGATATAGAAAGCAAATTGAAGAGAGACATTAATTTCTTGTGACAAGAACCTGCTTGGAGTAATGATTATCAAAGCTCACCTTATGACCAAAATATTGAATGTCCTTTTTTGCCATACTGCTCGCAGAACTCATTTGTTGTTGCTGTTGTTGGTATGATAGAAATTGAACAATGATTTTTGTCAGTGGGATGTCTGAGTGGGAGTTGGGGGTGAAGGTCTGTTGACTCTTTCAAGAAGAACCTTGGTCAATGCTTCTAAACGTAGCAAAATAGAACCCCGACTTTCAGGAAATGAACTATATCTTTTTGCTCCATGCTCTCTTGCAAACCTAATATGCACATATTATCACACTGTGATCTATTCCTTCAGTCATTAATCCGCTCTTTTAACATTTGTGTGTAATTGAGAAGAAAGGAAGTTTGATGTTTCACCTGCTCTAACCAAAGAACAAGCTCTTGTGTAGATTGCTTCAATGAGGGGGTAGGATCTACCACTTCCTTTGCTGTTTCCTTAAGTGCTCAAACTTGATTCTGAAGAACTATCTGGAAATATTCTGTGATATAGCCAAATGATTTATAGTGGCTGCCATTTCTGTAGTGACAGACTATGGGAATTGCTTAGATGAGGAGCACGTAGTATCTGGATAAGTATTTGCCCTTGGACTTGGATGTTCCACCATGTTGAAAGCCGCTGTCTCAAATGGAACATGTGATAACTATTTCACTATGCTCACTTGCTTTTTGGGGGTAATTTCTTTTGCAAAATTAAGTCTGCAGACAGATCAGATATTCAATATTTTTAGGAATGCTATGTAAAATTAAATGAATTAAGTAACCCACTAAAATGACTTAGTTCTGGTACACAAATTATATTTCTCACATTGATAACCGCAGAATCTGAAGCCCCAACATTGAATTTTTCTTGTAGTCATTAAAAATAATAAATCTCCCTAAGTGTCTAGCTAATATTTTTTACCTTTCATGTTTGGCTGCATTAATAATTTTATTTAGATCATGAAGTTTATTTCTAACCCATGCATTTTTGTTGGATTTTTGCAGCTAGTATTTGCTGGAGATGGGTCTGTTTTCAAGACTAGGTAAGACAAAAAATAAAACTGATAGAGCTGTTAGCACTTTCTCTGTGACAGACAACTTGTTAATGGAATGCAATGTTGCTGTTAAAGATATTTTGTTTCTGTATCTTTCTTTCTTTCTTTTCTTACTGGGAAAGTCATTGAAGAAGGTGGACTTAATTTGTTGTTAGATTTATGGGAAAGGACACTGGGGTGTGGTTGCTGAGAAGAGGGCTGAATTTTGATTGCAGAAATGTTTTGCAGTATATTAACAATTGTTAAATCTATAACAGTGTCCTCATTTAAATTTATTTTTAAACTGGTTTGTTCAATATTCATTTGTAAAAGACAAATGTCAGCAAGAGTTTTTAATATGCCATTTCTGAGTTGGTAAAGTAAATTGATAATAAAGTCACACAGGGAAATGCACATGCTTGGAATAAAGTGCAGAGCTCATGAGAGTGTGAGAGACAGTTAATATATTTGGTATAGCATAGGGTAATTAAACTAAAGCATGGAAATTATACAGGTTCATAGGTGTGTACTAGACTAATGGCCCTGGAGCGTTTACAAGCCTAGCCCATAGGATTACCCTGGCATTGTGCCACCCGACCTTAGTTCCCAGTCCTTCTGTTGAGTAGAGCCACTGGAGTGATTCCCAGGGTGAATTTTCTATTTCTCATCCACTCATCAAGATATTTCTTAAAGAGGGCCAGTGAGGTGCTCTGCTTGACATATATGCTAAGTCAATTCCATAGCATGGGCAGTCTCTGGGTTATGAACCTGTCCCTCCAGCATGTTCTGTTGATTGTGGTAATGGGGTTGAGGTCTCTGGACCATGTGGTATGGAGGGATTGGGATTTCTTTAGATGTAGGATTTCTAACAGAGCTGGGTCAGACATGGCTTTGTAAGTCAAGCAGAGATCACCTCTAAGTAGGAGATATGAGACAGAGAATAGCTGGAGTTTTTTGAGTCTGTCCATATAGGACAAGTGTTTAAGGCCTAGGATCCCCTTTGTGAGGTACTTTTGCAGCCTCTCCAGTTTTTGCAGGTGTCAACTAAGGTACATGCCAAATGGGGAATTGTACTTGTTGATTGGCCTAATGAGGGAAGAGCAGAGGGAGACAATGACCTCTTTCTTCCTGGATGCAAAACCCTTAGTAATGAGATGCGCCACATAGAAGGACTTTCTGACCACAGTGGCAATGTGGTGGTCAAAAGAGAGGTTGCTGTCAACCTGTGTTCCCAGATCATGTATAATGGCTTCTGTGTTCAGTGGACTACCATCGATGTTGTAATTCATGGGAAATGTTTTTTTCCCAAAGGGGATGACTACACAATTTTTGGCATTGAGCTTAAGGCCATGGTTCTGATGTCAGTCATCTGTCTCAATAAGGCCTTTCTGTAGGATGTCAACATCACTTGGGGAGTTAATAATAGCTCTCAACTTGCAATCATCTGTGAACTTTGTGAGCCAGAGTCCCTTCATGTTGGCCTGGACTTCAGAGAAGTAGATACCAAACATGAGAAGACCCAGGACCAAACCCTGTGGGACTTTACTCATGACTGGTTGGTAATTTGACTTGGAGTCAGCTACTTTCACACTGTGGGTTCTATCTGTGAGCCAGTCTGCAACCAACCTAGTGATATAGAGGTTATTGCCTAGCTTAGTGAGTGTTTCTATGATTCCTGAATGGGGAATGGCATCAAAGTCCTTGAGCAGATCAAGGTAGACTGTAAAACCACCTTGCCTTCATCCACAGCTCTGGTGACTGACTCAAAGAAGTTGAACAGGTTGAGCAGACATGATCTACCTTTCACTATACCAAACTGTGTGGGATCCAGAATTTAGAGATTCCTTATATCCTTGTTTATTAGGTCCATGATGATGCGTTCCATAGCTTTGCATATGAGACTCATCAGGCTAATGGGGCAATATTTCCCAGGGTCTGTAGTGACTCCTCCTTTGTGGAGAGGGATGACTTTAGCAGTGTGCCATTCGGTAGGGACAAAGCCTGAAGTGAGGATGTGATTGAACAGGGCACACAGGTGAGGTGCCAATTCACTCTGTAGTTCATGTAGAACACAGCCAGGAATATTGTCGGGTCACACAGAATCTGTATTCTTGGCCTCGGTATAGGATGTACCATTGTGCAGTAGCTCAGAGCAAATCTGGGTATTGCCATAGAGATTCTTTACATAATTATAGAAGGCCTTGTGGATGTCTTTACTATCTGCTGCAATTCTGTTTTCATACCTATCTTTAGAGGATTTGATGAGGGATCTCTACTTTTTGTTGAGGCTGATAAGGGAGTTTTTCCAGTCTTGGGACTTCAAATTATCATGCATCAGTTTCCTCCTTCTGTTGTAGAGTTTGTTTATGGCAGGGAACTACGAGACTGGCTTCTATTTTGGAGGAGATCATCTTGGTTCTACTGGGAATGGCAAGATCCATGCATTTGTGTACGAGTTCATACAGTGCATTGGTATATGATTCAGCGGTCATGCAACTATTCTCCATTTGCATGGGTGCTGTGAAGTTAAACACCTCTGTCTTTAGGAGCCCAAAGTTAGCTTTGGAGAAGTTTTTCATGGTGGTTACCTTTGCAGGGAGGGTAGAAGGGATGTGGATTTCCAAGGTGATTAGTTTGTGGTTGGATCTAATCAGTGAGGAGTTGACTATTGGTTTAGAGCAACAGTCGCTCATGTTAGTAATGACTAGGTCAAGGAAGTTGCTACCTCTAGTGGGGGTAAGAATGAGTGGGTCCAGGGCATTGGAATTAATGAATTCCAGGAAATGTTGGGCAAGTACATTGGTACATAAGTAGCTTTCCTAGTTAATGGAGGGTGAGTTGACGTCACCCGGTATGAGAGTGGTAGGTTGGACCCTGTTATTCTCCAGGATGCTTAGAAATGTGGAGAGAGTCTTGGGACATGGTTGAGGACCTATAGCAGGCTACAACCTGAATCTCTTTCTTATCAAATATTAGCTGCACCTGAAGTATCTCTGATGCATTATGTTGGGCTACCAGTGTGGAGATTTGCACATCCTTTATGAATATGGAAACACAACTGCCTTTGGAGCTTTGGTCCAAGTTCTGGAGCAGAAAGGTGTGGAATGGGTTATAGCCTGATAGTGCAGTGGTGCTGTATGCTGCCTTGAACCAGGTCTCTGTTACAGCACACATGTAGATGTTCTCCATTTTAAGGTGTGCTTCGAGTGAGTGCATTTTGAGACTTAGACTTCTAGCATTGAGCAGTATGACCCTCAGATTGCATTTGTTTGTAGCAGTTATGGTGGTAATTTGGTCTTTGGAACACTGCCAAAAATAGGCACTATAGGTCTGGCAAGAGGCTTGGCAAGTATCCAGAAGCCCAGGGGTGACAGATGCACACCAGCTCTGGCAAATCACCTGGGTCTGTCAATCATGTCATCCAAGGCAGACAGATACTGGATGGCCTTAGAATAACACCAGAAACATAGCCAATTGTTGAAATCAATCACTTTCTGCTTGTACTGTGGTATCATTCTGGGTGATGGTAGGATGCTGCTCAGGGTAGGCTCATACCCAACTGGGCTACATAATCCGAGAGCTCCTCCATGTCTCTTTTCATGTAGTCCAGGGAGGTACATCTCAGGTCATTCACACCCACATGTACAATGACAGAGTCATATTTGTACCTGTTATTGAGGGACCTGAGTGTGTGCATTATGTGGCAAATCCTGGCACCTGATAGGCAACTGACTGTTACTTTCTCCTTATTCAACCTAGTGAGTGGGACATCAGTGTGCCTCACTATCGAGTCACCTATGACTAGTGTGTTGGACATGCTGTTTTGACTTAGGGGCTTTAGTTGAGTGGCACACTGTTTAGGAGGGCTATGTGTCTCATGATTAGTGTTGTGTTGTGGTGGTCCAGTGCATTTCTGCCTTGGAGGTCTCTGCTGTTTGGGTAGATTATTATTGAAAGCCTCCGCGAAGGTGGGTGTGTGTTTTGTGTTTTTATGTGAAGGTAGTGCTGGTGTGTGTTCTGCAGGGCTATGTGTTCCATGTGGTGTGGTGCAGGTGTTAACCTTCTCCTCTTCACCAGCTATTCCAGTCTTGGCTGGAGAGTGTGTAGCTTCCAATTTGGATACTTAAGTGCATCTCTTGTAAGTCTGAGTGTTGGGAGGTAAGAGGAGAGGGGTGTCAGTGTACATGAGACAGTTGCTACATTGCCACAGGATGCCCAAGTTCACCAGGTTAATAGGAAAAAGCACAGGGAACTGACCTTTAGACATGCCTGGTGGGGTGGGCATTAATAATACATACTGGAGCTGTTTCCTTGTAGAATATTTAGTGCTGGTAGTACTTTTCTGTGCTACAAGAATTGCTACATGTAGCCTGGTAATTTGCTAAACTAATAAGCTAGTAAAAGTGCAAGAGAAGAGAGAACTAGCAGATCTAAGGGAAAAATTGAAGATGAGACTTTGGCACCGCTCAAAAGCTTGCAAATAGTGCTGGATACAGGAAATCTGTATCTGGAATAGCCTAGTTATATAAAAGGTGGGAAACAAGTGCAAATGTAGGCTTTTAAACCAGAAAGTTGAAAGAGATGAAAAACGGCCCAAACGTCCAATAAACTACAATTTCCAGGTCAGAAACCACTCCTCTTCTGGTAGATAGGCTATTTAGTGCTTACAACTCCCACTGATAAGCTAGAAGGCTTCCCTCCAACAATGAAAGGCCTGGGGGGCTCAGAAACTTACATGCAGTCCTGGATACAGCAAATCTGTATCTGGACTAGACTAGTTACATGAAAGGTGGGAAAAGTGCAAATATGGGCTTTTAAACCAGAAAATTGAAAGAGATGCAAAAACTGCCCAAACAGCCAATAAACTACAATTTCTGGACCAGAAACCACTCTTCTTGTTCTAGATAGGCTACCTAGTGCTTACCACTCCCACTGACAAGCTAGAAGGCTTCCCTCCACCACAGAAAGGCTTGGGAGGCTCAGAAGCTTACAAACAGTCCTGGATACAGCAGTTCTGTATCTGGACTAGACTATTTACAGGAAAGGCGGGAATCAAGTGCAAATGCAAGCTTTTAAACCAGAAAGTTGAAAGAAATGGAAAAAAACTGCCCAAACGTCCAATAAACTACAATTTCTCGGCCATAAGCCATTCCTCTTGTGGTAGATAGTCTAGCTAGTGTTTACCATTCCCACTGATAAGCTAGAAGGCTTCCTTCCAACACAGAAAAGCTTGAGGGGCTCAGAAGCTTACAAACAGTCCTGGATACAGCAAATCTGTATCTGGATTCAACTAGTTACAAGAAAGGCAGGAAACAAGCTTAGAATTTTTTTTTTACAGAAAAACCACTAAAACAGCACTAAAAACAATTCAAGCTCAGTGCAAGCTAGCACACTTGAGTGTATAGTAATATTAAAGCAAATACAGTTTAAATAAATGCAATTTATTCAAACTGTACTCTGAAATGAATTTAATTATTGTTTTATTCAACTCTGAACAGTCAAAAAGTGGCAAAAAAACAAAGTTTTTTTTTAGTAAAGTGGAAAGGGAGAAAGGAGGAACAGAAGGTAGTTCAAAGTTAAGAACCTAATTTGTTCTCTGTATTAGGTAGAATGAGCTAATGACACTAGACTGGGTGGAGTGTCCCAGATCAAATTTACAGTAGGAGTGGGCAACTGCAAAGCCACCAAGTATAAGAACAAGACACCAATAGGGACGGATGGTGGGAAACTATTACAGCTACTAGCTACACTATTTTATTCAGAAAACTCTACAGAAATGTTTATCACAGCAGAAAAAGAGCAGTGAGCCACTAAATTAAAGTTTTAAACAGGCAAAGGAGCAAGGAGACTCTAGAAAATGTTTTTAACTGCAAACAAATCAGTTATATGATACATTCCTTGGCAGAAAATCAGAGCAAATATACAGATGCTTAACAAATGGAGAAAAGTTCCAGTTAACACCATACACACAGTGAAACTATCTAGAAAAGATTTACAAACAGTGCGACAGTAAAAACCTTATTTATCAGGCCCTTTAAGGTAGAAAATTTTAGTACAACCATGCAGATTAGTTTTTAGCAATAAAATACAGTAAAAAGTATGCAGCAGACAATAAAAAGTGCTATAAATGTCTAGAATAAGCAATGACTAATACAAATAAGCAAAAAGGATACTTATTGTTATATATCACAGATCAGAGTTGTGGTCAGTGCTCCTCCTCAGATTAGCTCTGTGTTCTCTATCAGCAGAATATGGCTGCCAGAAACACAGGAAACTCAACAAACAAACAACCAGGCCTGGATAACAGCAGGCCTCTATTCAAACTATGCTACCTGACTAGAGCACAGAAACCTCACAAAAATGAACAGAAAAGCACAGATAGAGCACTAACAAACAGAAAATACAACTCTCAGTATGAAAAAGCAGTTTACAGTTAAGTAATTCAGTAAAATGTAATTACAGTAATGAAACACTATATAGTAATGAAAAATACAGTTTAAACAGTATAAAACATTAAACAAATGCAATGAAACAGTAAAAGAAAGTTTTATAACAGTGCAAAATGTAGTAAATTAGCAGTATAGCACAATTATAAGTGTTAAGAAGTGCAATTCAATGAAATAAATGTAAGAAATAACTTATTCAGCTCTTGGAGTCTTAGGGAATTTCTGCTTTGTCCCAGTAATGAATCATCACTCCATAGTCTGGTAGTTTTTCTGGATAGAGCCAGTAATTATTTAATTACAAGCACAGACATCTTTGGTTTTTCACTGCATAAAGAGTTTCAAAGTTAGGGAGGTTTGTAAGAGATAGCAGATCCAATTTAATCTCCTCACTAGGCTTAAGTTAAGAATTTACCTTGGATTCCTAGTGTAGACACAATGCGATTGTCACTTGTTAATCAGACTTCCACTAGCTGCAAATCAGTTGTTGTTTGTTATAGAGAATCACTTACTGCCTGTGCTATTACTGACATTTAATTTTCTTCTGTAAACACATAGGTGCATAGATCAATAATAGGCTATTGATCTGGAGGACCATTAACAGTTTAGCCACAATATCTCAAAGCATAGGACTCCATTGTCATGACTAATTTATACCTAGTTTTGACCCTTTCAATGAGGACTTGAAGGGCCAGTCCTAGAGTGTTATGGAGTTGCTCTATCTAATAAAGGTTGGGTTGGGGTGAAAATCCCCTTCAAAGATACATTTTATTCATTCAGACTAAGTAGGTAGATTATTCACCTTTTTATCACAGCAAAGTTTAAAAATGTTCATGTTTTTGTTACAAAGACATTTTTCCTTTTTGTTTTTGGTGAACTAAGGTAGCATACAGCCAAGGAAAGAAATATACATATTTTTTTCTTGGTCACCAATTGGTGGTTACCTGTAAGCACTGTTTATAGAAATAGGTCATTTTATCAGAGCTACTTAAAAGTATTACAAATGCATGGAATAAAGGAATATGTGACTAAAAAGTAACTGTTTGTAGCGGTTTACTATCATTTGTGCGAAAGACAGTCTGTCGGCTGCTGCCGAAAATCAGAATGTTGTGCACAAAATTTAAATGGATGGGGTAGTCAAACACACTTATGCGAATACAATAATGCATTCACATAAGTGTATTCGACTATCTGCACGGAGATTGCAGTACAGTGGGGATTGGAAATTCATCCATATCCCCACTGTAATGCGATCTCGGAGTTAGAATATATTAGTAGCAGGGGGTGTGGAGGTTGCAGGGGTGCTTGCCCCCCTACAAAAACAAGATATGTCATATAGGAGTCTGATTTGCATCAGTTCCTATATGGCTATCATGGGATGGTTTCGGTCATTTGGGTCGATATTGTGGCCCTTCAAAATATTTGTGTTTGGTTTTACTTTTCGTCATTTTGAACGGCTAATGTTTTGCCATTTGAACAAACAATAGTAAACCATTTGTAGCATATTTAGAACTTATGTATGGCTACAAATTTAGACACAGACAGGCTGATTAGGGATATTGATGTATGAATTTTTGGCCCTCCTCAATCATTTCAAAGAATATATGGTACTTTATTTATGACAACTTTATTTTCTTATATAGGTTATTTGGTTAGTAAAGCTTTTACCAACTCTTAAGATCTCAAGGTAAATTATTTCTGTCCAATATATTGGTTACAAGAAGAGCTGAATGTTTAAGATGTATAAAAAGGAAAACAAATTTTAGACTATTTTTGTACTCATAAGCAGTGCTAAATATTAATGGCATAATGGTTGGGCTCTCCACCTCTTCTTTGAAAAGTGCAAGGTCTAATCCTGACCTCTGACAAATGCCTCTGTGAAATCTGTATGTTCTCTTGGTGTCTGTGTGGGGTATCTCTCAAAAATCCAATTTTTTTATTTATGTTTGGGTATTGCATCAACTATCCACCACATCTCTTGATTCAATGCCCTTTCCTACCTTTTTTGAACACATGCCTGACTGCACAGGTCTTCTTTCTTATAGCATATTCATCTCTTTACTGGAAACCCTCTTCTCCCCCAGCCTTCTTCTTGTCTCTCCCATATCTGCTCCAGTCATCATCTGCTTTCTTGCCTATGTGCTCTAACCACCATAATATGCTCTTCACAGATTCTGCAAACTAATGACAAATTATAGGCCCCAGATTCAGCAAATGCCCATGCAGGAATAACTTATTCCTGCACGGAAGGGACCGTTCCTGTGCAGCATGGAAGCACACCTTGCATATGTATGAAGGCAAACTGCCATGCTGTAATACGAACATGAGGATGTATATGAGCAAAGGGGGCATGTTTGAGAGCAGTGCTCTCACAATACACATGGCCCCTGCACACCAGAATTGCCATATGGCAATTTAAAAAAAGCGAGATCACTCATAACACCTCCAACCTACTACAGTAAGAAATCTGGACAAAGCCATAAGGTACAACTCTGAAATATTCCAATACCAACTTAGAAAGTTGATAGAATAACAGGTTTTGAATTAGCATGGATTTTCTGAAGAGTATGAAGTATAAAACTCAAATGTCTGTCATTATTGTAAAACTTCAATCTTTAATGATGTGCCAGAGAGCCACAAGTTTATGAAAAGTGGACCAAGAATATAATGCAAATATCTAGACATACTGTAAAAAGTTATATGTCATCAACTTTTGTAAAGCACAGCCCCCAACAAATAAATATATATTTTTTTCACATCTAATATAAAGTTTAAGTGTAGCTGCACAGGTGTGCACTTTGCTTAGCTAAGCTTAGCCCAGCTTAAACAGCACAATATTTTAAATGGCAATAGACATCCAATATAAATAGTAGTGCAATAGTGTAGTGGTTAGAGCGTACATCATGCATGTAGTCATTCATGGTGTGAACCTCACCAAAGCCATTTCCATTTGGTATGTAAATTATAATTGAATTTTATTTGTATATTTATGTAGGAAGTAACTTATATTTCTCAACCAGAGTAGTGTATTAGGCCCAGATGTGAGGTGTCAGTGTAATAAAGTTGTGAAACCCCCATATAAACACAAGTGGCCCATAGCCACACAAGAATAAATGTAATGAAAGCACATTGGGGGATGTCAGGGAAGTTAAACAAAATTATATGATGTCAGGAATGATGAATCAATCAATTGCAGGTGGTAGTCCATAAAATAAAACTTAAGCAATACTAAGCATTGTACATCTATGCTGACCAGGTGTCAGCATTTTGTAAATATGAATGCTAAACAATGAGTAGCCCAGCTAAGTGGATTTGCCCATTGGTAAGCAGTGCTAAACCTGCCCCTTTAAGCACTGCCAACCTTAGATAAGCAGGTTTGCCCATAGCTTAGCTTAGCTCAGCATATTCAAAACCATCCAATCATGGCAAAGGGTGGGAAATTGGCTGTTTTTAAACCTCGCAGGTGGGAATACAGCTCATAATTGGTTGTAGCTCCCCACTGTAGGCAGTACGGCAGGTGTTGGAGAGGGCATGAGCTTTCAGGCACAGCGCTGGGGGATACAGGAGTCCAAGGTCATGGTAGGACTCCTTGTAAAAAAATATGACGTGAGACTGCTGCAGGACCAGTACCAGGGCTCGCAATACAAAGCAGAAGCCTGGGAAAGTCTCACCTGTAATCTCACCAGTGCCACTGGTAACCTTGGACTGGTGAGCTGGCCCGGCACCACAATGCTGACTTGAAGTGGAGGAATGGGGAGCTCTTGGAACAGTGGGTCCAAGAAGCACGACAGAGGGGTGATGTCCCAGCAGTGCGCAAGTATTCATAGCAATAACCGTTTACCAAAGTCCAGCCTGTGTATGTGATGGATAGGTATGCATAATTGTTTCTCTATCTTCATTTCAGCTCCAACTGAGTGGGTTGTGAACCTGGAAGCCCATGCCAGCAGGTTGCAAAGGCTGCATCGCGAGGCTGGTGAGTAACAATCTAGCTTGTAGTATTCATACCAAATAAATATAATGGAGTAGAATGTCACCTGGCATTATTAAAAATGGGTATGGTTTCTACTGAATAAAGCAGACAATATTACAGTAATAGTCTCATATAGGTCTTATATTAATAAAACTGTAACTGCCTGTGAATAAAATTCAAAACCCTGGATGGGTTATGTTTACTCTGGTATGGTATGATTTGAAATGTTTACAGGTTATGCATAGCAACTATAGCTCTGAAAGCATTAAATCATAAAGTCTTATATGACAAAGTTAGTGCCTCTATAACACACAAGATTAACTGATATTACAAATGTTACACATCAAGATCTGATATCTGAATAGTAATGTTGTGTTAACTACTGTTTTGCACACTGTGCTATGTGAAAGGGTATGTATAGTAATGTATGTATAAGAATGTTGTAATCACAAGGTCAGATCGTAGAACCAAGAAGGAATGAGAAAGAAATCATTCAAAGAAGAGACAGCAGTTTCTTAATAGCTCCTTCTGATGAAACATACACGTACTATATCTTTAGAAGAAACAGACACGGTTCGAATCCAGTGAGTGGTAGTAAGCTGCATGCATAATTTCAACTACGATTTTGTGAAAATGTGTAGGAACAGTAAGATAGTATTAACAAACATTCCCTCCACAGGTCTTCCAGGTAAAAGAAGGTATAAAGTAGCTATAAGAAGGCTGTAGTTATAGTGTGTCTAACACCTATGGTCCAACTCCAAGGCTGCAAATGACAGCAAGATAAGTACATACACCAAGTGGTCTCCCCCAAGAAATATTCAAAATTGTCATGCTGTCACAGCTACTGGTCTCTGCTAACAACAATCAGGGTGACTGATAGAAATCAAGGCAAAGTGTGTCAGTAGCGCACACACACACACACACACACACACACACACACACACACACACACACACACACACACACACACACACACACACACACACACACACACACACACACACACACTATGAGTGCACATATGTAATCCTGACTATTTGAATATGAGTAGAAACAGTCATGTAGTATTAACAAACATTCCCTCCACAGGTCGTCCAGGGAAGAGAAAGTATAAAGTAGCTATAAGAAGGCTGCAATTATACTGGGTACAAACACACTACTGTCCAACCCAAGGCCATAGTTGTAATAATACCTGTAGAGTAATGAGTAGAGAAGGATCATTAAAGCTGTGACCACTGCAAGAATCTTCATTTGTTAACTGACACCACCCCCACCTTATCTTCACCAATAATCTAAAAACATAAATGAATGAGTATGTTTTTCACCAAACCTACTGTTGGGACATATGTCCTGTTGTTCTAAAATCACTGAAATTTATTCCAATTAATTTTCCGTGATCAAATACTATCATTGCTATCAATATAACCTGCATGCTGGTGTAATGCCCATTGTGATTGTAAATACACATGTGTTCTGTTGGCTATGGAAATGTTCCAAATTTGTTATATTGGGTTAATGGAAATACTCATGCATGCTGTTATAACTAATCCTGGAATGTGCTTACCATTACTAACCAGCATATGTTCTAAAACTGCAACACCATAGCACATCAGGGAAGGCCGATCCCAGTGAATTAACCTCTACTGCCTCATCAGGCAGTGGCACCAGGCCCCAGCATGTCTAGGACCCACCCCAGGACTTCCTCATCTGCTGGTCCTACTACACCTTCGGGTAGAACCGCCTTAGGAAATTGGGCTCAACTCCCCCTGGACACGGGTGCAGACAGGATCTTGTCACCTAAAGCCAAGTCCGGGGTCTGGTGCGTAGTGAGCTCCACAAGGAATTTGGAGATCTACTATGCCAGCTTGAGGGCTGTGTGGTGCATTTAGAGGGTCAGCATGCCCCTCCTGCTCATCCACCAACAGAACCACCTTTGGGGCCTTGAAGGTGATGTGGTGACAGTCCCACTGTATCCATTTGGGGGCTCATGGGCTTCTGATTACCAAATACCCCTCCACGTCCAAGGTGTTTACCTCCACACATTTCATATACCACCCCTGTATCCTGTCTTGTCTGTCTTCCTACCCAGTTTACCTCCCTAAATATACCTACTATCTTTCCCTGACATACCACTCTTACCTTAAAAAAAAAATAAAAAAGGGCAATCTGTTCCCAAAAAAACTTTTTCCCCATACATAGCTGTCCATTTTACACACATGCCCACTGGACACATGTAATCTTCTCTAATTCTCTTCATAACACATTATTCTTGTTGTCGCCCCTCTCTGTCAGGGGTTTGAGTGTCCAAATTTACCTCCAAATTCAGTATATATGCCCAACTGTTGCTGTAGAAGAAATGGACAGATATGGACCTTCCCTACACCCATCCTGCACATCCATAGCTATCTGTCATATTGTTTTACACTCTTCATGCCCCCTTTTTCACCACTTTCCTATCACCCTTCTTTTTCCATTTAAAGAAATTAGAGTGGAAGTAAGTGGGAGTAAGCAGCAGTAAGCCTGTTTGTGTGGTGCTAAGTGATGCCTACACAGGTTAAGCACTTAAGACTGTCTGTAAGCATATTTAACTGGAGGTTAGCATTGCTTACCACTGTGCAAACCCACACAAACCCGCTTAGAACTGCTTAAAAGTGCCTTAATAACTGTATACAACAGCCCTTGTTCTGCTCAGCAACAAAATAATCAGCCCTTGCAAGTCTTGAACCCTGCACACCATATCCACAGCAAGTTACCACTAAGCCATCTGAGCTGTAGATATGTCTGATATTTATTCAAACATATCATCCAGCACTTTCATTCAACAGTAGGGAAATGTGTATAAATATATATATATATGTATAAATATAAATATTTATGTAACTATATATATATATATATATATATATATGTGTGTGTGTGTGTGTGTGTGTGTGTGTGTGTGTATATATGTATGTATATATATATATATATATATATATATATATATATATATATATATATATATATACATATACAAAACTGATGTGGAATAAGGTGAAGTCGCAAGACTGGAAACCCCCCCCTTATCAGCCTCAACAAAAGGTTGAGATCCCTAATGAATTAGGTGTTTGAAATAGAAAATAACTGATTTATGCAACTATCAAAGAAAACATATGATACATTCTTGGTTATACAATCTCAGGACATTTGTCAGTTGTCAGTTGTCATCAGCAAGACACAACTGCACAAAGAGGGTCTGTCCCTCACAAAGCGAGACGGGTGGTAATCCAAAGTAATCAGCAAAAAATAAGATACTCTGCTTTCTTGGCCAAAGTCTTCAAGTAGTACAACAGTAAAAAGCACACTTGCCTTGAAGACAAGAAGCAATCAACACTTAATTACAGATTTAGTTTATCAGCTTCCAATTACACTTTATAGTTAACCTCCTATGGGGAAAAGTATCACGTGTTACAATGTAAATGGATCCTTTACATAACAATGTTTCACTTCAAAATGTACTATCACACTGACAAACATAACTGTGTGCAAAACAGTAAGCTCTAACCCACCACTGTCCCCATGTTGAAATGAATGAAAATGTACAGCCATATACCTTTATGTTTCTTATTAGTAATATCCCTCACATGTTCTAACAGCTTTGGTTAAAACATTTAATACCCCTCCCCCATAATAATGTCTTACAAGGGCATATAACAGTGTTCTCCATACCCTGACCTCTTGACTGTACAGGGTCACGCATGTTGTCCAGCCGTAGCCCTCATATTTATGGCCCCTACCTCACAACATTTGTGGGAGTCCACAACACCACTGGAATGATACCAGAATGTCAGCACTAAATAATGATAGACCATACCTATCAACCTCTTACTGCATGACATCTGGACAAAGGCTGGTATATAAGTGGAGGACAGAGGCCAAAACACAGGGCCATATTTGAAATATTGCTGTTATACACTGTGAAAGTTGGTGGTTTTACAGGATTGGTTGCAACATACCCTTTCTGAGGAATATGATGTCAGAAAAACAAATGGATGTTGCCATGTACTGACAGCAAGGAACAGAGAGAATGCCACTGATTTGTCAAGGACAACACCTGTCTTGGGAAAAACTAAAACCTAGCAGCCAAACCTTTGGCCATTATGTAGGTAGCCCCACAGCTGAGAGCTATGCAGACAGACTGCATTCCATGCAAAACTAGCATGTGCACACAAACTCTGTAAAACTCACAACATTCAAAGCATATAACAGCAAAACTCACACTCTGTCCCTAGGTCTGGAACCTTACACAAGCATGTAGTTGGCTTGTGTCCACAAGTCTTGTTGTAAAAGGTATTCCTACCTGTTGTCTGTAATTCTGCTGCCCACACACAAAAAGGATGTCTTCCATACAGGCAAGTTAAAGGGACAACGGCCACATGAAGTAGTCATATATAGTAGTGGGTTTCTATGACATTGGCTATTGGAAGAACTACACATCTGCCTGCATGCAATATTGGTGCAGATGCCATCACCTACTCATGAGCATCACCTACAAAGGCCATATTGGAACCTATTCAAACCAGATCAATCTCTGTAGTGGGGAGAGATAGAGAAAGAACAAAAGAAAAAGAATAAAAACAAATAAAAAAAAACAAAAACTAAACAAGGAAGACATAACCCAGAATACAGAAGAGAGCATAAAAATAAAACAGGTATGTGAAATATGTAAGCATGTAATTGAATATAGTACTTGGTCTGTAATAATAGGATAGATGATTTGAAAGTATTATATATGCCAACGAGACTTGCTGTAATGATGCCCTGCTGAACAAACGCTATGGACATAGCATCTGGCTCTGTCTGCAGTGGGCCATACCTGTCAACTGTACAGATCTTCACAGAATGTTGAGATTTACCCATCATAGTGTCTGGTCTGTTCCTCCAAATATCTATATTATTCTGGCAAATAGTTGGGAATGGAAGTCATGAAGTAATGACAAAGACTTGTGTTTCAGACCTCACCATCTTCAGAACAGTCATGGTAATGCAAAATGTATTATACTACAAACTTCATAGGTTTGTAACAGGCATATTTAGGATCTGTCCCTATTTATCCCCCCCCCCAATTTTAGACTTTGTCCAGATGTGATGCTCTAAGAGGTGGAGAGGTAGGGTCACAGCTGAGGAACCTGACTCACCCTGGGAATGGACAGCTCAGATATTGCAATCACTAGACTGTCTGTCAAACAGACTTGACTGTGCCACTGCTAGGCCATTTAATGGGATGTTGTCCATATCCATATGTTACCTGTGAAGATGAATATTACACATGTTTATATTGTAAATCTAAGATACCTATATAGGGCATGTCCATAGTAAAGTACTGTTGCAGATGTGTGTGTTAAACTGCATGTGATATATTGAATTAATAACATGTAACTGTACAGTGTTCTGCTGGACAATAGTCACAACTGTGACTGATATCTGTAGTCACATACACATATACTTGTGTTATTGTAGTCACATACACATATACTTGTGTTATGTTGGCTATATTAATACGTTAACAGTATTGATTTCCCTGTTGTCAGCCATTGATGTGGACTATTGTCCAGAAGTCCTGGTATAACAGGTTGAGAAGTATAATTGAGCTGCAAGACTGTAAATACAGTTTGCCATACTGACATAGAATACAAAGGTATACCATGTATCCCCTAAGCAAATACATGTATATGTATGTTCAACTGAAAGGCACAAAAGTAATAACATGGGTTAGAAGCAGTCCAGAAAATAGTTTGTGCATGTTGCTCATGGGTATAATATCAGTGTCACTGGATACAACAAAATAAAATGTGTACAGCTACTGATTGTTGCATTGCCATGACACTGATATGGGTACTACAGTAGTCCTGATTATCAAGTAGTAATCAGAGAAGTGTACAACTGTGTTATGACCCACTGTCCATGCCTACCAATAATAGCTATATCAACACCCATATAAACTGGATATCCAAAGTGTACACACCCCAGTTGGAATGCCAGGTTTTTATGCTATATGCTAATGAGGCCACAGAAAATTATTTCAAAATGTTTCTCACCTCAAATGTGACCCCTTACCTGTACAATTCTATTGAAAAAGAAACAAAGCTGTTTCAAGGAAGGTGAACAACCATAGACAAGTGAAGATGTGTCATTATGTTAGAGTACAAACCAAGACAAATGGATGCTGTAATCATCTCAGCAGGTGTTTACACAACATATCAGTTTAAGGGTGTGCACACACACACACATATTCACCTGGCTTACTGTACTGAATATTATTTCCCCATATGTTTTCACAGAACAGATTGTTATGTTTTCAATTGAATTGAGCAGGCTATAGGTCACATTACAGGTGGGGATTGTGTTGAAATGAGCTTTTGTGGTGTCATGTTTCAATTGCACAAATAGCAGGCATTGTAACAGGGGTGTGTACACTTTATATCCACTGTAGCTATATGGAATCAGCAGTACCTGACCTGTACAACCAGCCTCCAACAACGATAAAGTAATCTCCCTTGGTGGACAGCAGCAAAACACAAAGCACATAATAGGCTGCTATAGTGGCTGTACGGGGACAGACAGGTGCAGACCACAACTTGGAAGCAAGTCCACCTCTATCTGAGCAAGGAGTCTATATTATAACATCGAACGCTCAAAATTTTGAATGTTATAATATCGAACCATTTCATTCAAACAATCATAACATCAAACACTCAGAAGAGCAAATGTTTTCCCAGGGAAAAAAATTGTTGTTACAACAAACATACACACACACAACACAAGCACACCAAAACAACTACAATCCACAAACATACAATTAAAATCCTACCTCTAACCCTACACTAAACTGTACATACACCACTATCTATCCACTTACCTTAACCCAAACCCTAACCCTAAGGTCCGTAAATCTCACACACTCACCTCACCCATGCCCTAAACTTAACTCACTTAACTCGCCCCTAACTCTACAGTCTGTCACTATCGCAAACTCACCTCACCCACGCCCTAGCCCTAACCCTAACTCACTTAACCCGCCCCTAACCCTAAAGTCTGTCACTACTGCACACTCACCTCACCCACGCCCTAACCCTAAAGTCCCTAACTACTGCACACTCACCTTACCCCAGTCCATTCGCTCACTTACCTTAACCCAGTCTGTAACCATAGCATCACACTTACCTAAACTCAATCCGTAACCTTGTTTGCTCACTTCCCTAAACCCAGTCCATGACCATCACACCACAGTGCTGTAAATAGCGAAGCCACAGAACGGACCACCGAAATCTTACCCTAGGTAAAATTTCGATGTTCCGAGGCTTCGCTATTGTCAGCTTTTGCTCTAAAAGGTTTGATATAACAGTCAAAGTTTTAAAACTTCGATGTTATAATATAGACCCTAAGCAAGCATGTAGGTTCAAAGGTGACTTCCTGTAAGGCTGACTATAACTATAAATCAGACATATCCACACCACAAAGGCCAATTGCAACAATGTCTCCACATATGTAGATAGTCTCAGAGGCAGTAACATAGTTCAGCCTGTACTGGGGGTAAAGTACACCTTATACACACATATGCCATGGATACAGGCAACCTGCTTCAGACAGGTTAGGTGGGAACAGTGCCACCCTATCCACAACATTTTTACAGGGGAATATGCACATCAGCCACACTCCTGCCCTCATCAATGGTGAGCATGTACATAATGCCTACTGATGGCAACAACAGCAAGTCTCCATGGGGCATGAGAACATCATAGTCTGCCTCCTACATGTGCTCAGGCATGTGCTCACAGCTCCATCACACACTAAAGTCAAACACAGACCTGCCATCATCCACACACCATCCACATGGAACATGGCCACTGTCATCCCTCTACACAGAAATGAATGGAGAATAGAGGATTATGCAATTAAGTATCCAACACTGGGGGGACTAGACAGGTCAGTGCCAGAAGTGTAATGCAAGATGCCAAAGCCATGATAGCTTAAAGTGTTATGGTATACTCTGGATTATTTGCAAGTAATATCCACTGTTGATGTGCAAGTGGACAACCGAATGAGGTCCTGTGACCTTTTTTCCTGTTTATATCTTCCAGGTAATATGCAACGGTCACTGCTGCCAGCATTCACCACCATAGAAAATGACACCATAATACAGTATGTCATACAGCATTACACCATATTATTCAACCACAGAGCCCAGGATCTGCAGGAGAGGACCACCCTGTGGAACGACCTCATTCATAAGGTAAATGATATTAACCTGCACAGCCGAAATTATGAGCAAGGCATTATTGCACTGACCTCATCCACCATGCCCATCCACGGGCTGCTGCCCTTGCAAGGGACCGGCTAGTCACAGGTGGGGGTCAAGCCATTTAGCCCCTACTGACACACGCTGAGGAGCTCCTTGCCAGCCTTGGAGCGCCCACTTGCCGGACACCATGAAGCAGCAGACAGCATTGTGGATGTGGGTGCCACCCACACAATGGACGAGGAGCTTGTAGGTAAAGCCACAGTGCACATCACTAGAACACTGTTGCTTATCCATTTTTATCTGTGAAGTATCTACATGCATATGTCAAATAAGATAGTCTGCTGTTGGAGTGCAGTAATGCACAGATATACATAATCCTTAGCATTGGGGTTTGTACTGTTGATGTGCTGAAATGCTGCTTCCACCCTGTACCAATGCCACAGGTGTGGCTACTGACATTACTTCTCTCCCACAACTATTTAGGTACATCTGGTATACAACTGGGACAGCAGCCTGTAGCTGGTAAGTATGGAGTTGTTTTGTTCAAGTTTGCCAATACACCAGCCATTTTAAGGCCATGCTATTTGCCAAGAACACATTTAACACACCTACACATAATACATGTTCATTTGTGTTGGTGCTAACTGCACTGCATCACAGTGGTCAACATGGTGGCATATCTGAAGGGTATGTAAGATGCCCGCAGTATACCTCACAACCTGTCAGTGCAAGATGTGTGTACAGAGATAAACAAAATTGTGGGACAAATGGTCAACAGTAGGGACATGTATGAAACATTACCCTTATACAGTGCATACAACAGTGTATGCACTGTATGCACTGTGCATACAGTGCATACAACAGTGTATACACCACTATTACAATGGCAATTGTTCCTGATATATACAACAGGAGACCACAATAACACATTCCACACCTTTTACAACCTGTAATGTGATCCTAACATGAACAATGAATGTCTAATATAGAAACCTATGTTAGGACAACAAATACGGGGTTTACAAACCTTACAAAACACTGGAAGCATATATGTGCACACACTCCAAATAACATATTGTGGAGGCAGCTTGTGATGTACTGACAGCATTCACTCTTCCTGAGTACATACCTGCCATCAAGTACAGGGCATCAATGTCACACCAAGTAATGGTCTGCTGTCCAAGAAGTATGTTCATGACATTTGCCCAATCACCTGGAATAGAGGCAGCCATGGTTTGTACACATCTTACAAAGCATGAAATGGATCCCATATCTGAAAGGTAGAAGTCAGGAGTTGGAAAAGTAACCATACCTCACCATTGCATATACGATGGCAAACAGTGCAGACAGTGATCTAGAGTTGTATTAAATATGGGGCAACAGTGATGTATAAAAGAAACAGATGCCCATCCAAAACAGATGACAAAACATGTTGCAAACTGGTCATTGAGACAACCCAGAGACATGCAGCAACACTGAGGGAGTTGCATGAATATCTAGCAAGTACTGCCTGTGTAGTACCTGTGATAATGTTCTGACATATCCACAATCACACCTTGACCAGGACTGCAATACAAACCCTTGTCCATCTAATTAGTGCTACTACAGGGATATGCATTTATTGCACATGAAACAGGGATAGTAGGGTTAGGGTTTTGTCATGGCTCTGCTAATGTCAGCAACATCACCATCCCTTATATTGTATGACAAGGTTTAGTGTATTTGGAGAATGTGACCTCAGAATGCTGTATCCTACAAATATGCACACTCACACAGAATTGCACATATACATGCTCACACACACACACACACACACACACACACACACACACACACACACACACACACACACAAACGCACACACACTCACATTTACCAGGACTCAGAAGGTAACCCACGCCTATCTACCCATTTGTAGAACACAGTTATGCTGGTACTGCAAGCTCCAGGTAGCCCATAGGGTGAAGAGTGCAACAAGGTGCATTTAATGTGAATTACAGCAACTGCCCTTTCTAAGTATAGAAATGGGAGTTGTAGTGGGTGAGAAGGCCCTCAGAGTATTTTCAACTACAAGTTTACAAACACATAAAAACATTTACTCACACAAACACATTTGTCAGTACTGAGGCCCATAGGTGCAGGTGTTCCTAGGTGTGTACCAGGCTAATGTTAATGGAGAGATGAGAAGAGTAAAGCATGTGAGTACACTGGTATCATTCCACCTGACATTTGTCAGCAGACCATCGATTAAGTAATGCCACTTGAGTGATCCCCAGGGTGACAGTTAAATTCAACATCCACTCATCTTGTTTTTACTTGAAGAGAGCCTGTGAGGTGCTCCAATTGACATGTATGCAATATATATTGAATAATATGGCCAGTGTCTGGGTTAGGTACCTGTACCCAAACATGTTCTGTTGACTGTGGTAGTCTGGCTGACGTATCCATGGCATGTGGTGCATACAGAGTGGGGTTTCCTAGCTGTGGTATTCATAACACAGCTGGCCAGACATGTCAGTGTCAGTCAGAAATTGCCTGTAAGCAGCCAAGATGAATACCTGACATCAGCACATCTGTACAGAGGACATACAGAAAGTAGATAGCCAACAGGTTATGCATTAGGATGAATGTTTGGAAAGATAGAAATCTGAAACTGATAGGTATGCCATTACTACATGACAGGAGTTCTCAATGAAATATCCTAAAAACATAGTAGTCTACAGTTAATATCAACATATCAGAACAATATCCAATAGGAGATACATAAAAACATACAGCTCAAACACCAAGAACACGATAGTCAGTACTCAGAGCCCAGCTTTGCATGCAGGGGTGTATGGTTTCAGTACTACAATCTGCAATCTACTATTACTTGAAAAAGCACTGTTAAAAGTAGTAATTTACTGATACAATACATGTAAGTGTGACTGCATATAAATTGGGACACTACCCAAGCATGAAACACATACAAGAGAAAAGATTGTGGTACTACCCATATATACCCAAGTGTCCCATACAGTATAGTCACATCCCTTGCTATTGTAATGACAGCACATAGAAGCATGTTTTGTACAGGAAATTAAATACACTTACTAAATATGTCATTAACCTGCTATTTGATCAGACTTGAATGTCATCACTGGTTACCAAGGCTGGTCTGTGCTTAGCAGGTTTAAGCATTGCTTAAATGTAAATGCTAAGCAGATTTACAAACTGGCAAATGAAGCCTACACATTGTAAGCACATATTCATTTAATTGTATGTTAGCAGCACTTGCTGTCATGCAAACCTGTGCAAACCTGCTTAAAGCTGCTTTAAAGTGCCTTAATCATCCTGTCTCCATCAGCCCTTGTTCTGCTCAGAAATCAAATAAATAGCGGAGGTCTTGAACCTAGGACCCTGTACACTATAGTCACATCACTTAACCAGTGAGCTGCCTGAGCTGTAGGAATGTCTCTTGTTTTTTTCAAATATATCATTCCATACACATACTGAATAGTTCTGAACAACTGCTTTGACTACTACAATTGTTTACTACTTGTTAGTGAAAATAGTGTGGAATCAGTCATGTTTTTTATATCTAAATATACACATAGATAAATATGGTGAGAAACATCTGAGAAGAATATACAACACTTATGTTTAAACATAAAAAGGATATATATATATATATATATATATATATATATATATATATACACACACACACACACACACACACACACACACACACACACACACACACACACACATATATATATATATTTATATAAAACATATAAACATATGCCCATAACATGTAGTGGAGTCATACCTCAGCACCAAAACTCTCAACCTCTTAGTGCAAGTGAACGTAATGTAAGTATTGCAGTATTGCAGTTATAAATGTAGAATGTTGAATGTTGCTGCAGTAACAGGGTTTGTGCCAATATACATGTTTTGAAGGAAGGCTGTTCTAAAACTGACATGTACGCCATGAGTTACTGACAGACATCATAAAACCATCATAGTGAAGTACCACACAAATCATCATCCTGTGGAATACAGTAGAAATATGAGCAATAAACATGGACACTCTGAAATAATATGGTCAGTTGAGAGGTATACACAGAACTCTTTATTGCAAGAAATGTGGACCAAGCCTGACAAACAGGATGTTTAAAGCCATGAAAATATATCACAAATACTGGAGTAGATAAGCTCACACAGTGGATGCATTCACACCCTCCTGTCTGTCCTAACATATATTAACTGGGGGAGCAGAGGTTCCAAGCCCAAATACTTCCCACTAGTTAGTGACATACATCATCAAAGCATCCCACTGCTTTGTCAAAAAAGCACTACACGTATGGTGGCCAGGCAACAGTACTTCTGACAAATATCTGGACATAACATCACACTATGGTAAATACACTGAGCTGCTAGGCATGTCACTAAGCAATGTCTAAACTACAGGCAGACTGCCACAACACTAACCCAATTTTCCCATGGGGGAATACACACGTAATTGCAAATATAGCAGGCACTACTGACATGTAACAGCATGGAGTAACAGACACCAGTGAGAAAGTGCATACCCACAACAAATCTCAAAACAGTCACAGTCAAATAATAGTAAGCCTAATTAATAATACAGTATATGGACTGTGTGAAAAAAACCCATCATCATATTTGTCACTCACACACTAAACCTACATATACTGGACCAAATCACAGTGTAGTCTGATGTCTAACTGTGGTATGGGACATGTCTCAGTCTGGACCTGCAAACATATAAGGTACCAGAAACTGGAGCATCATGTAACATCAGCTAGAACAGGACCAAGAACACTGACATCTACCCCAGTCTGTGCACAGGCCAAATAACATATTCACAATACACTGCTGCACAATACTGACACTCTGTCAATCACCATAAGTACACAGACCTCACTACTGTGCAGACTACAACAGAATGTACGGGTTTTGTCCACAAATATAAGGCCTCCTATACATAACATGTCTGGCAGTCTGATATATCACTGGCTTGATATCAGGAATTATGTCAGTAAATAATGATATACTGTACATATCCTCTTACAGCATGATGTATGGACAAAGGGTGACAGACTTGGGGGACAGAGGTGCAAACACAGGGCCAATATTGACATATTGCTGTTATAAACTGAGAAAATTGCGGGTGTAACAGGGTTTGTTGTAACATATATTTTCTGAGGGATATGAAGTCAGTAACATAAATGGATGTTACCATTTACTGACTGCAATCATCAGGGTATGCTACTGCATTTATAAAGAAAGAAAATGTGTGAGTAACACACCAAATCTAAGACTCCAAACTCTGGCCAGCCTGCAGATAGTTCTACAGATGAGAGTTTTCTCAACCACATAACACTGTCATGCCAGGCTTTAAATCATGCAGAACAGCCATATCCACACAAACCCTGTTAAACCAACATTACTTCAAATGTAGAACAGCAATACTTACATTCTGTCCCCATGTCTGGAACATCCCCTTCCAGTGTGTTGGCCTGTCTGCACAGTGTTTGTTGTAAGAGGTATTTCCAACTACCCTCTGTGATGCTGTTTGTCAGACACCCACATGAAGTCCTGCTCACAGTGAAGGAAAAGGGCCAAAACCCACATGAAGTGCTTAGTTATAGGAGTGTGTTTCCATGCAATTGGCTATAGGAATGATACCACAGCTGTTTCACGTGCAACTAGCAAGTGGGGGACTCCAATCCATCCACAGGCCATCAGCTGATCATGAGCATTACTTACAAATGGCAAGCTGCTGCCTATGCAAAGCAGATGTATTTTTCTACATCCACCAGAGAAGGGGGGAGAGAGAGTTAGAGAGAGAGAGAGAGAGAGAAAGAAAGAAGAACGAAAGAAAGAAAGAAAGATCCAAGAGTGTTTGTGTACGATCCGTGGGTGGAGAGTGGTCTCTGAGTGTTATAGGGATTGTCAGTATTGTTCACTAATCCATACTGTCACATAGTCATTGCACATTGCAGTAGAAATCTATGGCTGTGGATTGTCAACACCAGCCTCTATGGTGTTTGACAACTGTTGGCCTTGTAATGTGGACATTGGGACATATAGGTCCTCAATATAATAATGTAGCAAAACCCACCCAACAATGGATCCTGCTATTTCTCAATCTCACCAACACCCGCACAGAATACTGATGACAGACACATACACACTTGCCAGTACTGAGTTTCGAACCCCAACCTAGTTATGTATTGCAACAACAGTGTTATGCATTTATCACATGTGCCACAGAGCTTATGTGTTGAAGAGCTGTCCAAAGGATTTTTGAAGGTGAGTGACACCAGCAGCAGTGCTAAAGGTGGGGTAAGGGAATTGTAGTAAGTATGAATGTCCACAAAATCACATGTTTACAAAGACACGCACAATCTCTCACACAAACACACACATTTTCACAGTTGCCACGACCAGGATTAAAACTCCTACCTAACTAGTTTGCTACATTATGGTATTATACACTTATCACAAGTGCCACAAAGATTATATGTTGTAGATTTATCCAAAGGTATCTTTGAAGGTGAGTGCCATTAGCAGCAGTGCTAAAGGAGGGTTAAGGGAAGTGTAGTAAGTGTGAATGACCACAAAATTAGGAGTCACAACAACACACACTCTCTCTCTTACAAATTTTCACAGTTGCCAGAACTAGGATTAGAACTCCTACCAAACTAGCTTGCTACACTATAGTATTACGCAGTTATTGCATGCCCCAAGGAGCTTATGGATTGAGACTTGGCCACTGGGCTATTTCAAGGTGACTGACATCAGCATGAGTGCTAAAGTAGGGCAATGAGAGGTGTAGTGAGTGTGACTGGCCTTAAAATCATTAATCTCCAAATATACGCACATACATCTGGGATTAGAATTCCTATGCAACTAGTTTACTACACTACAGTATTACGCAGTTATTGCACACGCCAAAGAGCTTTTAGGATTGCGATTTGGCCAAAGGGTTATTTCAAGGTGACTGACATCAGCAGGAGTGCTAAAGTAGGGCAATGAGAGGTGTAGTAAGTGTGAATTCCCTCAAAATCATTTATCTCCAAACACATGCACACAGTTTAATAGTTGCCATCTCTGGGATTACAACTCCTACCTAACTAGTTTGCTACATGACAGTATTATGCAGTTATCATGAGTGCCATGGAGCTTATAGGATAAATGTTGCCCAAAGGGTTATTTCAAGGTGACTGACATCAGCAGGAGTGCTATCATGGGCAATGGGAAGTGCACTGTGTGTGAATGGGCCATAAATCATTATTTTAGAAACACAGACACACTCAGTCACACACAACTTTACATGTAACAGGACTGAGTTTACAAATGCTACATGAATGCTTATTGTACTATAGTATTACACAGTTATCACAAGCACCACAGACACTATAGGGCTGAGGGGCACCAAGAGGAATGTCTACAGTGACTGACATCAGCACATCTTGTGATATAGGCCAATGGGATGTGTAGTGGGTGGGACAGGCTTCATAATGGAATTCTCTCTGTCACTGTCTGTCTCTCTCTTCCCCACATCTCTGTGTGTGTATGTTTGAAATATTATAGTCTGTTAGACTTAAATATGTTTGAGTATTCCTATCCAATGTGTGCATGAAGCATAAATGGTGTACAGTTTGGTGTTTGTGCACAGACATCTGCAAATGACAGATATGTATAGTCCTCTAAGTGTAGGGGGATGCCCACTATGACCTTCTGTATTGAGTGTGTGAATTCTTTCCAGGCAGGGTTGTACTCCAGTCCAGGGTTTGGTGTTCTACACCTACAGCTAGCAAACTGTTTCTGCAGGATATCTGTAGATGACAATATGGAGCCACAATGGGTGAAAGATAGGGGGAAACTGTAACTATTGCTGTCTGTGCTGCTTGTGTTACATGGCTGGTGTTACAAGAGATATTCAGACATATGTACTGTTTAACATTGTGATGTATTATGTTATCAACTACTGACATATAATTATATGCTCACAGTTATTTACTGGGAAATACAAGATCAATGAAGCTGAGTCCAGTATTGTGGGCCACAGCCTACACATACTTGCATACTCCTGCCATTCTGGAGGAGTAGCTACAGACACCTGCTGATGGGTCTGTGAAAATGGTCCAGCACCTTGGTAGTATGATGGCTGAGGATCCCCTTCTTGTACATATATTGACTTAACAGAATGGCCATATCCTGCTGTGGCCATACCGCTCAGCTGTACAGATTCACAAAGGTTACCCAGGCAGGGCTCATATATCTGGTCAATTCTCCTTCATATTGTGGTATATGAGCAGTTTCTAGCCACCCATTAATGGGTTTGCAGGAAGGGGTAGTATGGACACAAATCATAGATTGAAACTTCACACACTCCATGAAGTCCATGGTTTTACACCCTCCCCCTGTTATTTTATCCTCTTTCTAACATTATGCTTGCGATATTTGAGAAATATCCCTATAGCTGGTCGTTCATCCTAGCGGTACTTATGGATTACTCCATGGTTCTTGCAGTAGTACATGGGGTCATGCTACTGGGATTTGTCAACATGGCCTTGCATGTGTGTTCTGTTGACTGTGTTAGGTTGTTAGTTAGGACCCCATGAGATACCATACACTGGCACTATGGGTGAGGCACAGGCCTTTGGCAGAGGACTGTAGGCCATTTGGTAGTGATGCAGGCTACCTGCAGCAGGCCATTGGATTCGGTCACTCCTATATTCTTAAACTGTGAGCCAGTGGATTTCCCTGGGGTGACAGGGTAAGTGTGTGAGGTGTTACTGGCAATACTTCCTGTTCATATTGATCCATTGGTCTGGATGCAGGCAGGGTGCTGCTTATATCTAAGGAGACACCTGCATAGGACACCTCTTCAGCATGCTGCATTCTGTGGGTATTCCCATACAGAAGTGGGGTTATACTGTACTCATTCCCAACAGCAAGGATATGACCTGTGATAAACCTGTTGGTGATGGTTGGGTGAGTTGACTGCATTTGTGATATGGAAGCTAATTCCAGCTGACTCACAGATATAACTGGGACATTCCCTTATGCTGTCTTGTGCATGGACACAGGCAGTCTCTCATTACTTCATATCTGTGCCATTTGTGGTCTGCCAGTGATTGGCCAGACTACACCAGTATTCCATACTACATGGACAACTAATGTGCTGCTAACTTGTATATACAATTTCAAAGTTTTGTGCAGTTGACAGTTATATTATATGCACTCTGTCTAGGTTACTTCCACATGTGTACTGTGTGTATGTATGGGCCTACATTTATGAAATGTCCATCTTTCAGATGATGACAGATATTGACATCTGGACAGTGAGTATGGAGGACTGCTGACATGGGTATTGTTGAGAAGCATTCTGGGTGGCACTGCAGTTGTTGGAACATGGCCCTGTCAACCACAGTACTGCCTATATGCCACAGAGGCACAACCCTCCAAGCCTACATGCTGACTACTTCCAGACAGTATTGAACACACAATAAACTAACACACAGACCCCTGCATATTGTACACATGCAACAATCTATCCTGTAGACTGGGCCAGATTAGGCAATTTGTGCTCCACTGATATTACTCCTCACACTTACATGGTACTGCATTTCTACATAGGATTGTGGAGAGGGGTGCACACCTGATGACTTGAAACATTTGCTATGACTATACTGGTATTTCAGGTACTCTGTTGCCTTCCATTTCATATTATATTCTGGCCTATCATGCAGACTGGAGGCATATCAGTAGAGTACAGATCTTAGGTTTTATTGACCTACATTTCTGTTTCAGACTTGTTATCCTTATCCTTCAGAAGTAACATACAACGCCATACCTGTTGTAGTCTGTCTGTGCAGGTCTGGAGTGGGGCTCTTCACCATTGTCATCATTTGGAGGCCTTAGCCTGGCCTTTCTTTATGTTCATCTACACCTGTCCTACTGGCTGAGGCTGGTGGTGGGTATGTGAGCCTTACTGACATGCATGTGTGTGTCCTATGGACACCCACAGTTATTTGGGCCACCACATGTACTGCAGTGGGATTTGTCACCTTATCTAGTACTGAATAGCATGTTGACACCAGTATTTGTTATGGATTTCATGTTGCCGATATAGATGTCCACAATCTGCTGCCATCCCATTCAGCCACTCGATTCCATTGCATGCTCGCATCCATACCATAGATACAACTAACAGAGCATACTATTACATTCAGTAATTGATAGGAAGAGTGAATTACCTTGTGGCTCGGCCAAAATTGAGGATAGTGCTGGAGGGCTGACTATGTCGGATGCACATAGTACACTCCCTATACATGGTAAAGCACAGGTAGTTTCATGTTTGGCATCCCTTTTACTGTATGTGCAGGTCAGAGAGAGGTGTCATTCCCTGGGTCACTACCGTATCAGTGTATGTGCTATGCGTTGCTCTGTGCCAAAGCCTGGGCATACTGAGCATGCCTTGCTCTGCCTACATGGGCAGGCTCAGGTAGTTCCTCTTCTATGTCACTTTGTGCCTGTGATGGCCTTGGCAATGGTGGGGGGCTGTGTGGCCTTCCCCGTGCTGTTCTGCTGCAGCTGTTTCCACAGGATCATATTGTGTAGCATGGCACATACTATGAACATTTGTGTACATGTAGCTGGAGAGTACTGCGAGGCTCCACCGGATATGTCCAGGCAGTGGAACTGTGACTTGAGCATCCCAAACACATGCTCTATAATGATTCTGGTTTGTGCATGTGCCTCATTATGGAGTTCTTGTTCAGATGTGTGTGCATTTCTGAAGAGTGTCATCAGCCACAGCTCCAGTACGTAGCCAGCATCTCCCACTAGGTGGCCATATGGGATAACCCCACTGGCAAATGACTGGTGCAGCTGTGTCATATGCCAGATGTGGGAGTCGTGATAGCTTCCAGGGCTGCCAGCCCACACATTCAAGATAATGTCCTGGGCATCGCACATGACCTGGCTGTTGATGGAGGAGAAGTTCTTGTGGTTTATGTAGACCCTACCCTGCTTGCCAGGTGGTGTTTTGATGTGCATGTGGGTGCAGTCTATAACACCCACTACTTCAGGGTATTCTTCTATTTGGTGGAAGAGATGCATATTGCTTGTCAACACCTCACAGGTGTTGAGGTAATAAATGTGCTCACTGGCATGCGCTGACATGGCATCCAGGAATTGGTGGAGTACCCTGGATGCTGATGCCTGTGAGATCACCATGATATCCCCAGTTGCACATTGGAAGGTACATGTGGCTAGTATTCTTAAGCCTACACATACCTTGGTATTCACTGGGATGGGTTCCCCTGTGTTGGTTCTGTGTGTGAGGTGGGGCCAGCACAGCTCAACAATTTGCTGTAGAATGTCCCTGGCCACCCTATAGCACTCCACTATCTCTAGCGCATATAGCCCCCTGGTAGGTTAGCCTGGGTCTGTATACTCTTCTCCTCCTCCTCACTGTGGGCTGGTCATCAGCATTCACATCCTCACCACCCTCAGCCTCTTGCACATATTGATGTATGAGAGCAACAGCAGCCCCTAACATTTTGTTAGTGTTGCCAGGTAAAAATCTCCCTGTCTGTGTACACCGGTGGTATAGCGTTTGTGGGAAATCCAGACTGAAAGTTGTTTGCATAATTTATAGTAGTGTGTTGGGCTGCTGCCTGTGTAATTGGCTGATTCTGATACATTTCACCTGCTAGCTATGATAGTTCTCCTTGATTGTCTTCTTACTGCTGTTTTTCCTTGCCATTGCCTTCCCGTTTAAGCCCTGAGGTGCGCTGTGCATACCAAGTGCTCAGATGTGAACAATGCTGTTATTTCCTGTTTTTTTTTTTTTTTGGTAGGGGGTTTGTTTAAAACACAGTGCATGGCATGCACACCTGTTTAAGCACTAAAAGCAGTGCTCAGCTATGTGAGACACCCCCCCTTCCTTAGCTGTGCTTAGCTAAAGGCAAACATGGGCCACAGAGCTCCAATAAGCTTACAGCATGCATGACATATCCCCTTATGAGGTCATCCACCTCTTATACTTATGCAATGGTTTTGCTGCACCTACATGGATGTGTGCAAGCTAACACTGAGAGGAAATCTGTGATTCAGTATCAGTCCCCTCATTGGCATAAACCAGAATGCTAATTCATAGTTACCACACTCACACTGAGATTTCCCCTTTAGCAACCACTATTCCCTGGTATTGTTGTCTTATGCATGCCATTGACTATTATGGCAAAATGCTGATTTTGGTATAAAAGCTTATTTCCCCCTTTTTTCCTTATTTTCGTAGCAATCCCATTTACGCACCACTGCCCTACACTTAAACAGCTGATATCTGCCAATAAAAATAAACTTGTTTCTTATAAAATTTCAACTATTTTTCATGCCAATGGCCATATATTTGGCCATTGGCATGCCTACTACATTAAATACATGCTTTCTTTTGAGCTGTCATGCCTCCGTTTCATAATTAGCATAAATGTATTCGCTTAGTAACTGAATACATTTCTGCAGGTTACCCTATTCCTGCACAGATGCCTGTCTGCTTCCTGGATCACTAATTCACCTCATTTGTATGGGTTTCACCAGCAAATGAGGTAATTAGCATATAGCAGCGATGTCCATGCAGGAATAGTGTAGGAGCTCTCATGCACGTCCCAGGAGCTCAGTCCTGGATCGTTTGTCAGCCATATTGTGTACAGCAGCTCTTGCACTATTCCTGCACTCCATGCAGAGCTTGCTGAATCTGGGGGATGGATTGTTAAAGAGGTTAAGGAAATTGCAAAGAAGTAGAAAAATAAGATCTGCTTTGCTGGCTTAGTTATGGAAGCATGTGATGGTACTTTTGAGGAGAGGGATATGAAATACTTTTGCACCATATAGATAGCACAAATCCAGTCATTGTATTGGTACATATTCTGGAGTTGTTAACAGAGAAAGCCATGGCTTTAAAATACAGTTTGGATTCAGTTAGCATTAATGATATAACTGGGAAATAAGTAATGAATTTTAATGGGATAAACAAAAACAAAATATGTGTTTATAGTGAACCATGATTATGAACAAAAAGGAATCAAAGAGTTTGAAGAACTTTGAAAAATGAAATCTTCTGTTTGGAAAAAAAGGGGATGCATTTGTCAGCAGAAAGTGCAGGCAATGCTGTTTTATCTCTAATGTTCCCACTTTTTATTGAACTAAAATTTACTAAAGTTATTGATTTCAGGACATGTTAATTGTCATTTCACTAATGTATTATATGAAACGTGGCAATGGGAGTTGTATATTTTATAAATGGTACACTACTAGAAGTTAACAAATGAAATATAGGAATACTGGTCTAGTACTAAGACATCTAATGTGAATCACGCTTAGCTCTTTCATAAATAGAAGTGTACTAATTTCAAGAGGTTTTTTGTTTCATGTCCTTGACGGTGTTAGTCACACATATAAGGCAGGGTAATACTTCAGCAGCACTTAATGAAAAGGATTTTAGGTGGTAAATAGTATTAAATGTACAAGCTATTTCCTGACTCTGTGAACATTTTAATTGAGGTAGCTTTAATAGAAAATTTCTTTAAGTAGGACAAGAAATGCTTTCATTTTTATGCAGTAGTTTATTTACACCAATTAATTATTCTTTATTTAAGTGATGTCATTTCATTTATTTGAATTGTGCTCTGATTACAACACAATGTACTGCTTTTTAAGTTGTTTTTTTTAAGAAAGTGAAGTGACGTTGCTGTTAAAAAAATGCTTGTTAATCTGTTTGCTGAAGAGCTTTGATACTTCCCATGTTTGTGTCTCATTATTTCTGTTGCTTAATTAAAACTCGAGTTTGCCACAGCCGTTAGATAATGTATAGCGATGGGTAGATAATATTTTGAGTGACTGCTAACGGCAGAATTCAAATAATAATAATAATAATAATTGCAAAATTATTACATTCAGATATCCTAATATGAATGCCAGGTGACCATCAATTATGTTGTGCAGAATATTAGCATGAATTATGCAGCAAAATGTATACTAAAGTCTTAACCATGTTTCATCATAAGCTAATGCAGTCAATTCATTAATTCTGCTAGTAAAACATTGACATCACATCAGACCTTTAGGATTAACCATGTCTAAGGTTTCAGTGAAACAATGACCACATTTGTAAGGGGTATGTATGAAAACAGGACATTTGTTTGCACACATACCCATTGACTACCCACACAACAAAACAGCTTTATTGACAATCCTGACACATCAGCTATACAAACTAATTAATCCTTGACAACATACCAAACTGCTGTGAAAATACATACACTACCAACTGCCACTATGATTACCTTCCTGCTCCATGTATATAACAACATTACACTCTATAACAAATCTACATGCCTTCTCTATATGTACCACTCCACATAACAAGCTGACCTCTCTCAACTCAGCATGCCAGCAACTTCAAAACAAACACACTAACAGAAATGCAGACCTTATTTATGCATACCCTTTTCCAATGTCGACCTCATTGACCACATGTATGCAAACACATGTATTTAAAATTAACACACTTACTCCACATCAAAACACAGGAATACAACAATGAGAACTAATACACTATAGTCCAGCTAACTATTTGACATCAAATCCTACACCTGATCTCAAGCTTTCTGCAGTGCACTATAGACTGACATCAAATCCTACACCAGACATCAAGATTTCTGCAGTACACTGCAGACTACCCACAAACAGCAAAAACAACTTGAACAGATATCACACACGTAAAGTATGATAACACTAACTTTCTATGTGGGAGGCAAGCCTGCACACCCCAAAATATAGATGATCAACTTTAATATTGCACTTTCACTAGAAAAAGTACTCCCCAGGTACTCCCCAGGGTACTTTCTTTCTCAATAAGCACTTGTCACATACACCTTCTATTATGTCACAGATTTTCACCCTGTAAAGTTTATGTGCTAAGCTGCAGGGCTGTGCTTACTGTTCCATAAAATAATTTCCTCTGACATTGATCCTTTATAAGGTCTACACAACTTAGAACTTCAGAAATTGCATATATTGATCCAGTATCCCTGCACACTCTTAACAGCTTTGCAATCAATCAGAGTGCACATTCAGTGATTGTGTGCTATTAAGTTATGTGCAATGAGTTTCATATCAGAGCAAGGCATATAATGAAAAACATGACACTTCTATATCCATGTACATAGATAATAAATGAACAAATAGTTTATTTTCAATTAAGTATGAATGTTCATAGTCCTATATCAAAATATTTGTTAAAATCTAACAACATTCACACATTATAATTACTGCTACATTTAGAAATGAAAAAAATGCGAGCATGGTCATGGTGTAGCAGCAGATTTCACAAGTTCCACTAAGGAAAATATATCTTCACTGGAAATTTGTTTCATATCAAGAAAAAGTGAATTTATTTTTGTAGAATTTGATAGTATTCAACATTCTGTATGGGAATATCTACTTATAAATTGAAATTGGTTATAATTTCCAGGCAAAACCTTCATCTGAACAAATACTTCACTTCTGGGAGATTTTCAACATGAGTTATACTAAGGCAAACAACCAGGACTCCAGTTTAAAAAAGGAACTACAGACTTTAATAACAGCTATTCAAGACCTCATAACTAATATTGATATAATTGACTGTAAAATAGACAACTTTAAAGAAAAAGCTACCAAGAAGATGGATATGCTTCATGAGGATCTAAAACAACAAAAAATTCAAATTACTAGCATTGAGGAATCATTAACAGACTTTGATGGAAGATTGCTAGAAAATGAAAACAACATAGAATTTTTGCTTAAACAAAATACTTCATTACAACATAAACTGAATGATTTAGAGAATAGATCACACCGGAACAATATAAGGATTTTTGGTCTTCAGGAAAATATAGAAGGAAACAATATGTCAAGATTCCTTAACTCATGGCTGCCAAAATTTCTAGAATTACTAGAGGCTTTATATAGAGACAGCACATCAGTTTCTCACATCAGGAAACAGTACCAACAGGAAACAACCTAGATCTGTCATAGTAAAATTCCTATCATCTTCAGATAAAGACTTAATTCTAAAAATAGCCTGGTCAAAATCACATTTGAAACACAATCCCCGGGATTCACTAATCCTCCATGTAAGACTAAATTAGTCTTACATGGAAACTGCAGCCTAAGAGTAAGACATCAACATGCCATGCATATTCATGAGGGCGCACTGACTCAACTCTAAGGCTAACACGGAGCATGCACGAGTGCAGGGGGCGTGTCAGACTGCCGAGCTGTTCAAAAATCCACGCCACTGCAAGTCCTTCAATCTGCAAATATCAACTGACATGAGTGAGTCCGCTCAAATGTGTACATACCCAACACTACACTCCCCCACATTCTAAAACCCTGTACAATTAGAAAATGTAAAACTTTTATTTATTTTTTTTATTATTCCCAAAATAGCTGCCCGTATTTGCACGGGTTTGCGCGGGTTTGCCCATTGCTTAGCTACAGTTAGCAGTTTAGACATCAAAGAGGATAATAAGAAACTTATATGCAAATTAAGCCAAATAGCAAGAGCGTAGTGGTAGAGCCTTCGCACAAAAAGGAGGCATTCCCAGTTCAAGTCCCACCACTCCCCTTTCTATTTTCTGTAGGAAATCTGTATATAAAAATAATTCCTGACATTTATCTTTTAAATTTTAGTAAAAAGTATTGAAATGGCCTATGTAGTAGTGAACGATATTTTATATATACATAAGAAGGTGAAATGGTTATGCCTACTGATGAATGCATAAGTAACGTATCTTAAGCAATGTGAAGCACTGCTAAGCAAAGTTTACCAGTATTAAGCACATATAAGTATAATTGCTCATAGCTTAGCACTGCTATAACTAGCGCAGTGGCTTTACGCGTAGCTGCACATCGTGCCAACTAGTGCAAACAGAACATGTTTGCGCGTAGCTGCACACTGCACTACCTAGCGCAACGTCGGGCAATGTCAAGCAATGTAGAGCATCATAGAGCAACATTGGGCAAAGTTGGCTAAACACAGCCACACCTCCTAGCCAGTCTGGCAAGTAGTAAAATAAAAAGCAATGACAGGCCTCAAACCTGGGATACTGTGCACCATAATCACAGTACTGAACCACTAAGCCATGACAGCATTTGATATGCATGCACTTTCAACACACACATACATATCAATGAAAGTTTACCCAGTGCTAAGCAGGTGTGCTTTCAGCTGATATTTTTCAAAACCAGCCAATCACAAATAAGTGCAGGAAATGAGGCATATTTAAGCCCCATAGGCAGGAATACTTGCCATAACTGGTTGTAGCTCCCATCTGCAGGCAGCATGGCTGGTGTTGGAGAAGGCTCATGATTTTAATCGCAACAGTGGGGCATTGAGGATTCAAAAGTAATGGTTTGGCTCCTCATCCATAATCATGATGACAGACTTCTGCAGAGCCAGTTCCAGGGCACTGAATACAAAGCAGAAGCCTGGAACCGTCTAGCACATGATCTCATTAGGGCCACAGGCGTCCCTTGGTCTGGTGAGCAGGTCAGACACCACTACTCAGACCTGAAGAGACGCAAGGAGGACCAACTGAATCAGTGGATACAGGAGGCCCATGGGATGGAAAATGCCCCACTACTGAGTAGGTAGCCATGGAATGAAGTATGTAAGAATTGCTATTGTAGTCTATATTATGGATAGGTATATGTCTCAATATCATTTCATTTATTTCACAGCTGCAGGTGTCCGTGCTGCGAATCAGCAAGCCTGTGAAGATAGGCTGCTAAGGCTGCGCCACCAGGCAGGTTAGTAATTATTCTGCATGTATTGTTATATAAAATAAGTGAGAGAGCCTGAAAAAAAGTGTTGTAGCCCAATAATAAAGGTATAATAAGTCTTGAATAACTTCTCTGCATGTACTGTTATGTAAAATAAGTGAGAGACCCAGAAAAAGAGTGTTGTAACCCATTAATAAAGGTATAATAAGTCTTGAATAATTTCTCTGCATATACTGTTATATAAAATAAGTGACAGAGCCTGAAAAAGAGTGTTGTAACCCATTAATAAAGGTATAATATGTCTTGAATAAGTCTTCTGCATGCACTGTAATATCAAATAAATGAGAGAGCCTTTACAAAAGTGTGTAATGTAATTAATAAAGTTATAATTCCTGGAATGTGTCCGTGTCAATTTCTTCCATATGTTCTTGTACTCTTGCATTATAGAAATAGTACTGTTGTATTAAGCTCTGTCAACCCACACTTGGGTAGGCCCATATAAAGTGGATGAAGGGAGTGCCAGTAGCTGTTAAGCATATATACAGTCCTCAACTGTTGGTTCATGGCCAGCATGTATAGGTTAATCTGGCACATGACTAGCTTGTTATTGTGTTCCCCAGAAATGTCAGTGTGCTGCTAGAAATGCAGGGGACTGTTAAAATATAACAGATACTGTCACCTGAACACATTCAGATATGTAGATATATAAATATAAATAAAATATAGAAATACGTAGCAGTAACATCTGCATCCTGGACAGTTTGTATGTCAGATACAGGTCAGGTATATAAAGAACTAGCAAAACCCATTTCACAATTTAACGGACATTGCCTAGTGTAATAATACATGTAGGGAATATATACCTGCAGTCAGTAGGAATGTAGTGTAAACTATAAGTACATATAAGTTGCTAATGGAGGTATCTTTTTACACCCTACTGTATGTGCATAAACAATGCAGTCCCACAACTCAAAGGGTATGTCTAATCTCAAAACATTTGTTGGGATATATGTCCTATTGGTTTGCAAATATCTGCATTTACTTTGATGCATGTACCCTGTTCAAATACCACATTCTTGGTGGCCTGTTGCCACCAATCAATCCTGCATGCTGTTGGAATGTCAACTGTTGTTCTATATATGCAAGTGTTATGCTTGCTGTTCAACTGTTGGAACTCTGGTGTGTTGGGTTAATGGGAATACTACTGCATGCTGTTACAACTAATTTGGAATGCTGTTACCAACCCATATTGTCATTAAATCCTCCTAAACATAGAACGTATTGGAAGGCCAGTCCCAGCGGACCCACCTGTCACCTAAGCTGGCGATGGCAACTGGCACCAGCAGGTCCAGTGCCCAGCCCGGGATCTCCTCTTCCCTTGGTCCTGTGCCACCTTCAGGTGGAAGCGCTGCAGGGGATGGGGCTCATCCCCCCATGTAAGCATGGCCGGAGGAGGTCCACCTATCACCCTCCGAATGGTCCAGGCTGTGGTGCATAGGGAGATTGAGCGTTCAGTCGCTGATCCTCTACGCCAGCTTGAGGCACGAGTGGCATGACACATGGGTGAGCCTGCCCCTCCTATGCTGTGAAGGTGCAGTGGTGACTGCCCATGGGTGGGGATCTCAGTTCCACTGTTGCCATCTGTGGGCTCATGGGCTTGCGATTTCCAAACATCCTTCCCCGTCAATGGTGTTCATCCACCACATGTGTCATATTCCACCCCTGTATATATCTTGTTTGTCTTGTCTGTTTACCTCCCCAACCTACCTCCCTAAATATACCGACTTCCCCTACCCCACATTCAACTCTCACCTGAAAAAAAAAGGGCAATCTGCTCCCAAAAAAAAATGCCCCATACATAGCTGCCCATTTTGCACACATGTCTGCTGGACACATAAACTGATATTTAATTGGCAGTACAACATACTTTGCTGTCCTCACCCCTCTCTCAGGGGTGGAAGGTTTCATATTTCCCTCCAAATTTCTTGCACATGCACAGCTGTTGCTGTTAAAGAAATGGGTAGCTATTGACCTTACCCTACACCTGTCCTGCACATCCTGAGCTGTTTTCCCTACTGTCTTTCCCTCTTTGTGCCCCTTTTTCACCACTTTCCTATCTCCCTATTTTCTTTTCTTTCAAAGAAATGAGTGCGGGGTTAATGGGAGTAAGCACTTTTAAGCAGTAGTTAGCTGGTCTGCGCAAGTGTGCGCTTGTGTGCGCTTAGCTAAGTATTGCTAAGCTTCATGTAAACCCACGCAAACCTGCTTAC
>NC_056732.1:897363257-897441913 GCF_019279795.1 Protopterus annectens | reverse complement strand
GCAAATGAGGTAATTTGCATAACATAGCACTGTCCGTGCAAGAGTAGTTTTAGGAGCTCTCATGCACGTCCCTGCCGGCTGTTGCTGGATCGCTCGGCAGACATATTGGCTGTCTGCCATCTTACACTACTCTTAGACTCCGTGCAAGCCTTTGTGACTTTGGCCCAATGACTCTATCATTCACTTCGATAATGACTATTCAACAATGGTAATTACCAAAAGAAATTTTTTTTTTACATCTAATTAAAGAACTGAAAAAGGTACAGATTAAGACTCACCTCTTGTTTCCAGCAAGGCTGAAGATTTTTCTTCCTGATGGACCTTAATTGTTTGAGGATCCTGATTCTGCTGTGACATATGTTAAAAACCACAAATTAATGGAAAAAATAGAAGAGATGGAGTGGGATAACCCCTCTCTTAAAAGAATGGCTCCTAAAACTACATGGAAATCTACTGAAAAACAAAAGAGACTAAAGAATAAATGAGAAATACAGACTATTTATAAAACAAACTATTATTGTGGACTACGCTTTTTTTAACAAGTCTGTTTTAATATGTTATAAATACAAGGTAAGATCTACACTGCTTTTCATATATATATATATATATATATATATATATATATATATATATATATATATAATGTTTCATTCATAACTTAATTTGATGTAATATAAAATACTTAGTCTACCATCGATATATTTATAATTAACACTTTAAGTATTAATTTTATATAAGTAAGCATACCATATAAAATGCATTACCTCAGTATCTGCTTCATAGTATAGGATACTACTTAGCTGTATATTACACTTTAATTGCACACAGCTATAATATATACAGTTATAAATATTTAATATTCTATGTAAGATAAAATGAAGGGATACATTGGAAAATATAAAGTAAAGAAAAGGGGAGGGCAGGGGAGAGGGGAGGGAAAAAATAAAACAATTTTTTTTTATATATACATATAATTTCCTGTATAGATACCATATTACACAAAAGTCTCTCTAAACTCAAAGTAATAACAATGCATTACACATTCCAAGCCTTCTTCTCTCTTCTAATTGCAGTTTATTTAAGTCATAGAGAATAACATATTTATATAACAGTTTCCATCTCACTTCTAATCATATAGTACTGGTCAGCACTGAGCATAAACAGTGTTACACCCTCAGAGTAGAACAAGAATTCACAATGTAATTATTAAATATGTGTATGATATGCATTTGTTCAGGATAGATAAATGTTGGTAAGGTAGTGTAGTATCTGTGGGTTTAAATGCCAATGCATACATTAGCTCTGAGAAGCTAGGATATGTTATATATGTTTATTACAATACCATATTTATATATTAATCTAAACTCTAGGGAATATATATAGTTAAAAATAAAGATAGTGCTTCTAAATGACAAAATAGAGCAGTAAGAAAAGTTACAACATTACTTTCATGTTTTATTTGAAAACTTTTTTATTGATGACAGTTTTGCAGTTTGTAGTATGAGGAACAGATATATGCTGATTCACATGTATAAAAACATTTTTTTACTGAAATTCGGCTGTTTCCTCTTGAAAAAATAAGGGATACAACTTTGAACATTCTCCTTACCTCATGCATTGCTTTCATGGGCTAATTATTCATTTGGAAAACGTTCTACAGTTTGTGAAATCACTTTATAAGCACTTACACGAGTGCATGGATTATGCTATCCCAAACAGAACCAAGATGCTATCCTCCAAAAAAAGGAAGCCAATCTGGTGGTCCCTTGCCATAAACAAACTGTACAACAGAAGGAAGAAACTGTTGCAAAAACAGTAAAAATCCCATGAGTGGAGAAGCTCCCTGTTCAGCCTCAGTAAGAAGCTGTGATCCCTGATAAAATCCTCCAAAGCTAGTTACGAAAACAAAATCGCCACTGATTCTAAAGACAACCATAAAGCATCCTATAGCTATGTCAAGAATCTCAATGGTAACACTCAGATCTGCCCTGAGTTACAGCACAATTGCACTAAATATACAGACCCAACTGATATTGACAACATCCTGGCAGATAGGTTAAGTTCTAACTTTACCCCCCTCTCACCCTTTTAAGGGCCAATCTCTATACCAGAAGAATGCAAAGTTCCTCTAATCACAACTGCACAGATAAAAACCACACTCTCCAAAGCCAAGAACACAGCATCCATGGGACCAAACAACATCCCAGGCTGCATTCTACATGAACTACAGAATGAACTGGCACCCCACCTAAGTACCATGTTCAATCATAGCCTCACCTCAGGCTTTGTGCCTGCTGAATGGCACACAGCGATGGTTATCCCACTCCACAAGGGGGGGGGGCCAGCATGGACCCTGGAAACTACCGCCCCATTAGCCTGACAATACTGGTCTGCAAGGCCATGAAATGTATCATCATGGAACTTATAAACAAAGACATTGGTAATCTCCAAACTCTGGACCCCACCCAGTTCAGGTTTGTAAAAGGCAGGTCATGTCTCCTAAACCTGATGGACTTTTTTGAAGCAGTCACCAAAGCTGTAGACGAGGGTAAGGTGGTTCACACAGCCTACCTAGATCTTGCCAAGGCTTTTGACACCACCCCCCCTCTAGAATTATAGATAAACTCACTAAACTAGGTATAAATCTCTATGTCATAAGATGGGTTGCCAACTGGCTCACTGACAGAACCCACACTGTGAAAGTAACAGACTCCAAATCCAATTTCAGACCAGTGACAAGTGGAGTACCACAGGGTTCAGTCCTGGGTCCTCTCCTGTTTGGTATCTACTTCTCTGAAGTACAGGCTAACACAGAAGGTCTTTGGTTAACGAAGTTTGCAGATGACTGCAAACTAGAAGCCATAATCAAAACTCCTCTAATGATTTGGACACCTGCAAAATGGCCTCACTAAGTCAAATGCCTGGTGTTAAAGCCATGGCCTCAAGCTGAATGCCAAAAAGTGCATTGTCATCCCCTTTGGTAAAAAATCTGTACCCATGAACTACAACATAGGCAGTAGTATACTTAACACCAAAAGTGTGATAAGAGACCTTGGTGGACAGTAGTCTCTCCTTTGATAATCACATCACCACAGTAGTCAGAAAATCCTTCTACGTGGCACACCTCATCAGAAAAGGTTTCTCATCCAGAAAAAAGAGGTCATTGTTCCCCTCTATTCATCACTCATTGGATCCATTATAGAGTACAATATCCCGTTTGGTATGTACCTCACAAGACATCTACAACAACTGGAAAGGCCACAGAAATAACTCACAAAGAGGATTACCGGTCTCAAACAGATGCCCTATGCAGACCATCTCAAAAAACTCCAGCTTTTCTCTGTCGCATATCGCCTACACAGTGGTGATCTCTGCCTAACATACAAAGCTATGTCAAACCCAGAGCTGTTGGGCATGCTCCACTTAAAGAAATCCCAATCCTTCCAAGCTACACACTCTAGGGACCTAAACCTTGTCACCACAATAAACAGAGCATGCTGGAGGGATAGATTCCTGTCCCAGAGACTTCCCATACTCTGGAATAAACTACCTATCTATATCAAACAAAGCTCCTCATTAGCAGTCTTCAAAAAAAATCTTGATTGGATGGGAAATAGGAAATTCACCCCGGGGATCACTTCTGTGTCTCTGCTCGACAGTGGCACAGGAAAATAATTTTCTTGGGTGGCAAAAGCCAGGGTACCTTTTTGGCTGGGCTTGTATAGGCTCTAGGGCTGATAGCCTAGTACCTACCTATGAACTTATGAACAGTCTTTTTTCTTTTAAATCAACTAATTACTTAAAATGATCATTAATATGGTCGATGACAAGATTACATATTACAATAACATAATATCTTCATATTTTGTGACTTGAAGAAAGGATTACAGAACAGATAAAGGAAGAAAATGTAAAAAGAAAAGAGGTGAGAGAAGAGATGGTTATGAGACAACTGTGTGAGTATTAAAATGTAAATATCTGTGTGCTTTATTCTTAGACTCTACAAGTGTAAATACTGATGTTAACATTTATATATATATATATATATATATATATATATATATATATACATATATATATATATATATGTATATATATATATATATATATATATATATATATATAAAATATCTTTCTTTAAAGTATCACTGCATACTATGATTATGGCTACCATACTCAAAGTTAATATCTTCACAAATTTGTGCAATCTTTATAATTAAGTGTCATAAGTAAGGTTATGCATATCATTTCACAATGTTTGTTTGCATAGCAAAGAACTGAATAACAAAAGTGGTATACTAAAAAGAACTTTGCAAATAGATATCTTATTCTGCCACTAGTAAAAGTGGTTGTATATACATGTGTTTATAATGACAAGATCCCATTTGGGGATGATACAATGTTTATTTAAATGACATACTGTTTATAATTACACTTGCGTCTTCTAAACAATCATTCTAAATATAACAATTTACAAGGGATCCTAACTACATGTTAGCCTTGTTTTACTTTTTTTTTTCTCTCTCTCTTCTGTCTCTCTTACCTCTCCTATTCATGTATATAAGTTAAATAAAGGGAAGAGATATAACGAGAGATACAAACATGTTAATACAAAACAGAATTACATTTAAACAAACCATGGTTTGAACAATAACATCTTGTCCTGGATAACGCATTATATCTGATAACCTAATAGAAATGTTGTTTATACAAACAACCTCTGTTTTCTATGTTAATAGTAAGGCAGTGGGCTAAATTATTTAGTCCTTCTAAACAATCTGTTAGACATTTGCCTTATTTTGGAATGTAAATAATATTTTAAATCTATTAGGTTACACAAGTTTCTTATTAGGTATGATATCTATGAACGTATAAACCTTCCAGATAACACTATATTAGGACAATTAATGATTTCATAAGAATTTGGTTATCTTAATGTTTCTAACTTAAAGTATATAAAATATGTTATTAGTGGAGTCTGTACTCTGTTGTTACAGTTTAGGGGTTGATTTCAGTGACAGATGTCATTGAGATTAGGAGGTTATAACTCCAGGCGGGGAGCACTGGGGTGTTTGTTTTTATCTAGTGTATGTAATAATTTTTAAAAAAAAAAAGTTTTTTGACATCCAGAGTAGCTTATTTACAGAAAATATAGAGAATAAAGCTCAAGGAATACATTTTTGTTCCTAAAGACGTGAGATTTAATATTTTTAATAGGAACAAATTCATTTTTTGTGGAAATTTTCACATTATACATATGATATTGATATGTTACTAACACATCTTTCAGGTATTACTACAGTGGTAGTGCTGCGGTAGCGTTGTCGCCTCACAGTAAGATGTTGTCCTGTTTGATTCTCAGCTAGAGCGTCTTCTGTGTGGAGACATGCGTGAATGGGCGTACCTTCGTTGAAGGTTGTGCATCAGGGCCGGCAACTCAGCACATAAAAATCTACTGCCAATCATTAGCGGACCGGAGTTCGGCTGTGGCGACCCCTAACTGGGAAAAGCCGAAAGACACAACAACAACTAATGCATCTTTCAGGTACAATTACATCATATGACTATGTTGTAAGGTATGTCACTTAACATAAATGGTTTGAACAATCCGTATAAAAGAAGTAATTTATTTAAATATCTAGCTTTTCATAAACCTAATATAGTATTCTTAAGAAACCCATTTAACAAAAGATACTTTTACATTTCTAGATACAAATAAATACACAAATATAGTAAGCTCAGAAAGTACGAAAAAAAAGAGGTGTAGCAATATTGTGGAGCAAAACATTACCATTACCCAGAATAATCAAAACATACCAAGACAATAAAGGTTGCTTTGCTTGGCTGTAATTGAGATTGGTAAGAAACTATATACATTAATAAACAACTACTGGTTACCTGGTATTGGTACTAATACTATTAGACACATATTGAATCAAATAGTTTCACTATCTGAGGGATATATCATTATGGCAGGTGATTGCAACTGTATCTTAGACCCTAAAGATACAACCACTTCAGGAAAAAGAAAAATTACAGCACAAGCTAAACAACTTGTAAACTTCATAGACTTATACCTACTCAAAGACATATATCATTTTGTGGATCATAACTCATTACAATACATATTCTATTCTAATAGATACAAAACATATTCTAGAATTGATAGAATATTTCTTTCCACGCAAATAATGGATAACCTGGCCAATAGCAAAATTATATCCTGCCCAAACTCAGACCATAATACTATCATATTCGAACTTAATATTAATAACACCCATAGTGTCCAAATTAAAATGATTCCAGCATATCTCACACAACTTAAGGATTTTCAAATATTCATAACAGAAGAGACACAAAACTTCATTAATATAAACTCAGCATCAGACACACATGATTTATTTATTTGGGATGCCCTAAAAGCATATTTCTATGGACAAATAAACAAATGGTTTCATAATAAGATGAAAATATGGGATAAAGATATAAGAATAACACAGGATAAACTGGACTCACTACACACAAATAATAAAGGCAGCCTGTCTTCAAAGACTATAAGGGATGCGATATACAAACTAAATGAGGAATATAGATCTATCCTACATCATAAAACAAAGATAACACTAGAAAATAAAGGTTTCTTGCTTATTCCGTAAATCCTAAACATATATCAAACCTTGAGAATAAGACCAAAAGATTAAATAAATGTAATTATATTAAAGAAATACATTCTGCAAAAAAGAAAAGAGAAGTACATAGTATACAAGATATACTAGAAGAGTTTAGATGTCACATTCATGAAATTAATCAATCCACACAACAAATTCAAACACAAGATAACATAAGAGATTATATTAACAAGAATATATATAATAAACTAAACAAACAACAAATAGAAGTTACTGATAAACAAATTACCTTATCAGATATACAAAGTCAAGTAAGTAAGCTTAAACTAAACAAAGCTCCAGGTAACGATATAATTATTCCTGAAATATATAAGATAATGCCCAAAATGGCTATTTCCTTACTACACAAAGTATATAATTCGTCCCAAAATGATAATATTACACCTCCATCCCGGAAATATACATTTATATCCCCTATTTTAAAATCAAATAAAGACCCAAAATTCTGTTCCTCATACAGACCAATATCTTTACTGAATATCGATTATAAGATGTTTATGAATATATTCTCAGAAAGATTGAAGAAATTATTACCACACTTAATAGACGAAGACCAGACAGGATTTATAACTGACAGAAGTACTTTTGATAATACAAAATGAGCCCTGGCTATTAATGACTTCCCACAAAGGAAGAAAAGGAACTTATCATTAATTAGTCTTGATAGTAATGCGGCCTTTGATTCTATTAACTGGATCTACCTATTTACTGTTTTGGAATGTTTATATTTTTTCACATAATTTTATTAATCTTCTAAAACATTTATATGAAGAAACCTATGCATGTATCAAAATAGGGTCATATATTTCCAATAAAAGATCTATTACAAAACGCACCAAACAAGGATGTCCTCTCTCTCTCCTCTACTATTTATTTTGATCATGGAACCTTGGCAAATGAAATAAGAAACAATAAAGAAATAGAGGGTTTGGAAATGGATAAAGACAATATAGCCAAAATCTAGCTGTTTGCAGATGATGTTCTTATCACCACAAAGGGAAATGACTCCTCATCCATGTCATTATATGAATCAATTAAAACATTTCAAATGATGTCCGGTCTATCATTCAATGACAATAAAACAAAAATTCTGCCCATATATCCTAATAATAAAAAAATAAAAAAAGGATGATAGGAAATAATACATATCACATTGCTAACACAGGTCAAATCACATATCTTGGAATCATTCTTGCTAAAGACATTAAATCAATAATTCAATTAAACTATAACAAATGTTTACAAAATATCCAATAATTATTCTCAAAATGGAATACAATAATATTTACTACTGAAAAAAGACTAACCATTATAAAATGATAATTCTAACTAAAATCTTATACATAATACAATCCATTCAATTTCTACCCTAAAAAAAGGTTTATAAATAAACTAAACACTTTAATACTAAGATTCTTTTGGGCACAAAAAAAAAATTAGAATTACTATTAATCAACATAATAACAGCTGGAAGAATGGTGGAATAGCTTTCCCAGATCTAAATCTCTATTCGATTTCTGCTATAATCAGATCAATTTCTCAGCTCTTAGATATAACTTATTTAGATAAATGGAAATCTTTATGGGAAGTATCAACCATGGAACTTATAATGAGACCAACAACATATCAACTAGAATTCATAAACACACCTTTTATATGGATCTTAAAAGAATATTTTATCACACATACTAATCCTAATCATACTGCCAGTTACATACATAATATTATAATTAACTTTTGAAACTTTATATATAAGCATATTAAATATAAAGACTACTTTTTTGTTATTTCCTATAGCATATACACAAGAGAATTTTTTTACCTCAGATATTAACAAAATTTCTCAACTGAAAAACAATGAACTCAAATACTGGTTACAGCTAACTTACGAATACAAGACTAGTTCAATGGATCATATTATACAGGAATTTACACTTAATAATTCCTCTTGGTAAGATATACAAATGCATACTATCCCCGGGATTCACTAATCCTCCGTGTAAGACTAAATAAGTCTTACACGGAAACTGCAGCCTAAGAGTAAGACATCAGCACACCATGCATATTCATGAGGGCGTGCTGAGTCAACTCTAAGGCTAACACAGAGCATGCACGAGTGCAGGGGGTGTATCGGACTGCCGAGCAGTCCAAAAATCCATGCCCCTAGAAGTCACTCAATCGGCAAATGTCAACTGACATGAGCGAGTCCACTCAAATGTGCACATACCCAACACTACACTCCCCCACATTCTAAACACCTATACAATTATAAAATGTAAAACTTTTTTTTTTTATTATTCACAAAATAGCTGCCTGTATTTGCACGTGTTTGCTCGGGTTTGCCCATTGCTTAGCTACAGTTAGCAGTTTAGAGATTGAAGAGGATAATAAGAAACTTATATGCAAATTAAGCCAAATAGCAATAGCATAGTTGTAGAGAATTCGCACAAAGAGGAGCCATTCCCAGTTCGAGTCCCACCACTCCCCTTTTTATTTTCTGTAGGAAATATATATCTGTATAGAAAAATAATTCCTGACATTTATCTTTTAAATTTTAGTAAAAAGCATTGAAATGGCCTATGTAGTAGTGAACGATATTTTATATATATATATATATATATATATATATATATATATATATATATATATATATAAGAAGGTGAAATGGTTGCGCATACTGATGAATGCATAAGTAACGTATATTAAGCAATGTGAAGCACTTCTAAGCAAAGTTTACCAGTATTAAGCACATTTAAGTATAATTGCTCATAGCTTAGCACTGCTATAACTAGTGCAATGGCTTTGCATGGCGCTGCGCATCGCACCAACTAGCACAAACAAAACATGTTTGTGCATAGCTGCGCACCGTGCCAACTAGCGCAACGTCGGGCAACATCGGGCAACATAGAGCACCATAAAGCAATGTACAGCAACGTTGGGCAAAGTTGAGCAAAGTTGGCTAAACACAGCCACACCTCCTAGCTGGTCTAGCCAGTAGTAAAATAAAAAGCAATGACAGGCCTCGAACCCAAGATACTTCTAACCATAATCACAGTACTGAACAACTAAGCCATGATAGCTTTTGATATGCATGCACTTTCAACACACACCAGAAGCCTGGAACTGTCTAGCACATGATCTCACCAGGGCCACAGGCGTCCCTCGGACTGGAGAGCAGGTCAGACACCACTACTCAGACCTGAAGAGATGCAAGGAGGACCAACTGAAGCAGTGGATACAGGAGGCCCGGGATAGAAAATGCCCCACTACTGAGTAGGTAGCCATGGAATGAAGTATGTAAGAACTGCTATTGTAGTCTATATTATGGATAGGTATATATCTCAATATCACTTCATTTACTTCACAGCTGCAGGTGTCTGTGCTGCGAATCAGCAAGTTTATGTAGATAGGCTGCTAAGACTGCACCACCAGGCAGGTTAGTAATTATTCTGCATGTATTGTTATATAAAATAAGTGAGAGAGCCTGAAAAAAGTGTTGTAGCCCAATAATAAAGGTATAATAAGTCTTGAATAACTTCTCTGCATGTACTGTTATGTAAAATAAGTTAGAGAGCCTGAAAAAGAGTGTTGTAACCCATTAATAAAGGTATAATAAGTCTTGAATAATTTCTCTGCATGTACTGTTATATAAAATAAGTGAGAAAGCCTGAAAAAGAGTGTTGTAACCCATTAATAAACATATAATACGTCTTGAATAAGTCTTCTGCATGCACTGTAATATCAAATAAATGAGAGAGCCTCTAGAAAAGTGAGTAATTTAATTAATAAATATATAATTCCTGGAGTGTGTCCGTGTCACTTTCTTTGATATGTTGTTGCACTCTTCATTATAGAAATAGTGCTGTTGTATTAAGCACTGTCAACCCACACTTGGGTAGGGCCATATAAAGTGGATGAAGGGAGTGCCAGTAGCTGTTAAGCATATATACAGTCCTCAACTGTGGGTTAATGGCTGGCATGTATACGTTAATCTGGCACATGAGTAGCTTGTTATTGTGTTCCCTAGAAATGCTAGTGTGCTGCTAGAAATGTAGGGGTTGTTAAAATATAACTGATAATGTCACCTGAACACATCCAGATATGTAGATATATAAATATAAATACAATATATAAATACTTAGCAGTAACATCTGCATCCTGGACAGTTTGTATGTCAGATACAGGTCAGATATATAAAGAACTAGCAAAACCCATTTCACAATTTAACGGACATTGCCTAGTGTAATAATACATGTGGGGGATATATACCTGCAGTCAATAGGAATGTAGTGTAAACCATAAGTATATATAAGTTGTTAATGGAGGTATCATTTTACACCCTACTGTATGTGCATAAACAATGCAATTCCACACCTCAATGGGTATGTCTAATCTCAAAACATTTGTTGGGAGATATGTCCTATTGGTTTATAAATATCTGCATTTACTTTGATGCATGTGCCCTGTTCATATACCACAGTCTTGGTGGCCTGTTGCCACCATTCAAGCCTGCATTGCTGTTGGAATGTCCACTGTTGTTCTATATATACATGTGGAATGCTTGCTGTTCAACTGTTAGAACTCTGGTGTGTTGGGTTAATGGGAATACTACTGCATGCTGTTACAATTAATTTGGAATGCTGTTGGCTGTTACCAACCCATATTGTCATTAAATCCTCCTAAACATAGAACGTATCAGAAGGCTGGTCCCAGCTGACCCACCTGTCCCACCTCAGCTGGCGATGGCACCTGGCACCAGCAGGTCCGGTGCCCAGCCGGGACCTCCTCCTCCATTGGCCCTGTGCCACCTTCGGGTGGAAGCGCTGCAGGGGATGGGGCTCATCCCCCATGTAAGCATGGCCAGAGGAGAGCCACCTATCACCCTCCGAACAGTCCGGGCTGTGGTGCGTAGGGAGATCGAGTGTTCATTCGCTGATCCTCTATGCCAGCTTGAGGCACATGTGGCGCAACTCATGGGTGAGCCTGCCCCTCCTATGCAACCCTAAGCACAGCCACCATCTGGGCTGTGAAGGTGCAGTGGTGACTGCCCATGGGTGGGGATCTCAGTTCCACTGTTGCCATCTGTGGACTCATGGGCTTGCGATTTCCAATCATCCTTCCCCGTCAATGGTGTTCACCCACCATATGTGTCATATTCCGCCACCTGTATGCATCTTGTTTGTCTTGTCTGTTCACCTCCGCAACCTACCTCCCCAAATATACCCACTTCCCCTACCCCACATTCCACTTTCACCTGAAAAAAAAAGGGGCAATCTGCTCCCAAAAAAAAATGACGCCCTATACATAGCTGCCCATTTTGCACACATGTCCACTGGACACATAAACTGATATTTAATTGGGAATACAACATACTTTGTTGTCCTCACCCCTCTTTCAGGGGTGGAAGGTTTCATATTTCCCTCCAAATTCCTAGCATATGCACAGCTGTTGCTGTTAAAGAAATGGCAGCTATGGACCTTCCCTGCACCCATCCTGCACATACCAAGCTGTTTTCCTTACTGCCTTTCCCTCTTTGTGCCCCTTTTTCACCACTTTCCTATCTCCCCATTTTATTTTCTTTCAAAGAAATGAGTGCGGGGGTTAGCTGGAGTAAGCACTTTTAAGCAGTAGTTAGTGGGTTTGCGTGAGTGTGAGCTTGTGTGCGCTTAGCTAAGTATTTCTAAGCTTCGTGCAAACCCGGGCAAACCCGCTTACAACTGCTTAAAAGTTCCTTAGTCACCCTGCATGTGAGAGCCCTTGTTCTGCTCAGCAGCAAAATAAAACACCTCTCTCAGTCTCGGACCTTCGACACACTAGATTGCATGAAGTACCACTATGCCACAGTAGATATACACAGGGTTGCTGCTGAAATAGATATATCATGCATCAGAATGAGTGAATGTAAAGGAAAGATAGGAATGCCATAACACAAAATCTGTTCTGTGGAACTTTATCAGCAGTTGTTATGGAATTGCATTACATGACTGTGATAACAGAATCAGCCATTCTAGCAGTAAATAATGTTACAGCAGCACTTTACATCCCCCACTCAGTATCATAGCAGGACAATCCCCACCCAAATGTACAAAATACCTGTGTGTTCAGGGTCCACCAAGGATGTAGGTAGGCATACTCAGTACTGGAATTGTCCAGTTTTCTTGAGCATCCTGTGCTAATGTCAACAATAAAAAAGCAGAAACTGCAGAAGTGAGTACATTAATATTCACAGTATAGCAGTTCACAAACAGTTCATGAGCCAAATGTATACATCTCAATAACTACTTATGTATGGCAGCTAACTGTATAAGTAGAAAAGAAACTACATACTCCCATGTATCTTGTGTTAGCATTTGTAGGGGTGAGTACAATTCTACACTGACAACTGTGTACTGGAAGTGGCAACATTCAGGTCTGAGTACAACATTCAAATCACTGACTACAACCCTAGCTTTAGATATAAGAAGTATACCAACCTTCTGACTTACACAACGGTGTCCACAGCAAACAAGCATGGGCCCCACTTTGGAAAGCTGAAAGGGCTATGCCTACCTGACGTAGCAATGTATAGCATTGGGTTGCTATGACAGAGAGTACTACAATTACCACACAGCAGGCTGCATGCAATTACCAAATGTTGGCCAGCAATTGGTGCAGAGGCCATCACATGCACATGTGCAGAGACCTATAAAAGCAGGCTGTACTTGCTGTCCACACATGCAATCATCCATCGCTGTTACGGAGAGAGAGAGACAGACAGACAGACAGACACCATCTACATCGACATCAACAACAACAGCAACAGAAAAAAAACACACGGAACTGAAAAATACAAACACATACAAATGATAGGTAATTAACAGATATGTATTTACTGGCATGTAGTAGATGTTTTTGAAGAGTACTCTACATACTTTGAATCGTCCATATGAGGCAGCAGTACATATCTATGCACAGATACCCTGCATAACTACTGCCATGGACAAATCAGTGTGTAGCTGTGTGCAGTGGGATATAACTGTGACATATGTAGCTCAGCATTAAATGTCAAACATCTGATCCATGTTAACTGCGTTCTGTACAGTAGTGTGTACAATGGCTGTTTGAGAGAGTAGTGCATACAGCTATATAAACATGGATGTGACAGAGTAACAAATGCATGATAATCATATTAACATGTAGCTTAGCATTGGCAACTGCTGTACCAGGCTAGTATGCTAATCTAGCATTTGCAGCTATATATACACCATATAATATTACTGTGTGCTCACGTGTGACACCTGTTCATGTTACAGCAAGGCCCAACAGGTCAGCCATGAGTTCCACGGACTTACAACAGTGTGGACCTTGTGTGTGTATGGCACACAAATACAGAGAGATCTTTCTTTGTCAGATATATTAGCATCTGTGCATGTGCATAGAACAAGGGACATACTGCAACTCTTTGTGAAGGGTGGACATATATAAGTTGGTGAAGGTTGTTATGTGCATATTTCTATGTTGGTTGTAGTGTGTGGCAAACAAGACAGCATACAGCGCAGGTATATGGCATGTGGTGGTTAAACTCTGTGGGTATGATTTGTCAGGTTTGCAGTGTTGCAGCCAGTGAGGCCTACAAAAGCTACATGGGCTGAGACCACCTTCAATGCATTCCGCACAAGACTGTGCAATACTATTACATAACTGTATACCTCACAACCTTCGCATAATTGATATTCCCACCATGAAAGGTGGACTGTATATGTGCCTATATGTATATCTATATGTACACCAATGAATGTTTATATGTATGCTTATATATATATATATATATATATATATATATATATATATATATATATATATATATATATATACAGAGAGAGAGAGACAGGGTCATATTTACTGTGACAGATGCCTGGTGACAAAGCCATGGACTCAAGCTCAATGTTGAAACTGCATTGGCATCCCTTCTGGCAAAAACTCTGTACCCTTGAACTACCACATAAGTGGTAGTCTACTTAACACCGAAAGTGTGATAAGAGACCATGGGACACAGGTGGACAGTTGTCTCCCCTGTGATAATCACAGTGCCACACTAGTCATGTAATCTGTCTATGTGGCACACCTCATCACAAAAGGTTTATCATCCAGGGAAATATAGGTCAGTGTTCCCCTCTACTCATCACTCATAAAATCCATTATAGAGTACAATACCTCACAAGACGTCTACAGCAACTGGAAAGGCCACAGACATACCTTGCAAAGAGTAATACCGGCCTCAAACAGATGCCCTATGCAGACCGTCCCACAAAACCACAGCTAGACTGTGTCGCATACCGCCTACCGAGAGGTGACCTCTGCCTAACATACAAAGCTATGTCAAACCCAGAGCTGTTGGCATGCTCCATGTAAACAGATCACAATCCCTATGAGCTACATGCTCTAGGGACCTAAACATTGTCACCTAAATAAGCAGAACATGCTGGAGGGATATATTTTTATCTCAGAGACATCCCGTACTCTGGAACAAACCACCTATCAATAGTAAACAAAGCTCCTCATTAGCAGTCATCATGAATAATCCTGATGATTGGATGGGAGATAGGAAATACACCCCAGGAATCACCTCTGTGGCCCTGCTTGACAGGGGCACATGAAATTAAATTACATGTGTGTCAAAAGCCAGGGTAGCGTATGGCTAGGCTTCTATAGGCCCTAGGACCAATAGCCTATTACCTACCTATGAACTGATACACACCCACATGTACTTGGTGTAAAATTTGCTGTGTGAGGTTGACTGAGTGTGATAGTAAATGTGTTGGTGAATGTGCCAAAGTTCTGTTTATGTGTGATAGCTTAGTAGGAAACTGTTTCTGTCATACTATTTTGTGTACTAGCTCTGATCCCAGCAAAAGATGTGTATTTGCTAGATTGAAAAAGCAGTATGGCATACGGTCTGACGTAGTCCCTTGGTGTCGACTAGGTTGTGCCGTTGTAGGCTAAAGCAGTACATGTATGCTTATTGATTGGTACTGCTGGTGAATCCAAATCCCGTATGAACTGTAGTACTAACTGAAGCTCTAGGCCTAAAAAGCACAGTATGGTGTATGTCCACATTGCTTGGAACCAGTGTTTAGTGTGTTCTCTGTAGTCCTCACAGATTACATACCTCAGGCATAAGGTTTTGTAAGTACTGACACACAGTACTATATGGTACACAGGTAAAGCTCATCTGGGTTGCCATACCTTGTGTCTTGTATGTATGTCTGATGTGTGTGTGGGTATGCCTGTAACATGCCCTTGGTCATATGTGTGTTACAGGACATAAGTGCGTATCTAGCAACATGTATAGTCTAGTACAGCAGTATGCCACCTATATTAACAAATGTGCACATATGTTAGGCAGGGGTTTGCCATTAACAACTAGTGTGGTATACTGGTAATACTGTAACTGGACTTTACAATCATTGCAATGGATGACATATTTCTTTAGGCATTAGCTTAATATATACCTCCTGTGGTTAGGTGGTGCATTGTGTCGCATAAAGTGTGCCATATACTGTTGTATAGTCTTACATACTGGTTTCTCTTTGTTTCTGTGCAGAAAGTGGTTTGATATATAGAGCATGCCAGGCACTATCAGGCAGTTGTGGGTTGAGCACTGATATGTGGTATTGAAAGTGTGTATCTTCTGACAGCCAATAGGTTGCTTTATATGGCAGTTCAGTGATATCTGTACTTTAGAATGTTAAGTGTGCCACATGACTTGCTCACACATATTGTTTCATTGTCTTCCAGGGTCATGGCCCACCATCGCAAACCTACCTATAGCCTAGCAAAGGAAGAACAAATAACAACCAGCCTGGCTCAGCACTACACCCTGCTGTTCTCAAGAACCAGCCAGGACCAGCATGAGCTGACTAGACTGTGGCAAGATGTTGTCCGTAGGGTAAATGACATAGGCATGCATAACTGGACTGCAGTGATTTACATAGACATGTCCGGCAGCATGCGTCTGATGTCCATAGACAACAGCTTGCCACAGGTGGTGGGGTAGCCATCCATCCCCCCTCACCAGAGTGGAGGAGCTGCTCCTGAGCCTGGTGGCTCCTGGCCAACAACAACAACAGCAAACATATATCATCATGGAGGCTGGAGCCACCCAGCGAGTTGACACGGACCGTGTGGGTAACATGGCATATCTGTAGACTACTGTTACCTCTACTGGTAGATCATGCATATGTGAGATGTGTACTGTGTAGTTAGAAGATGTGGAGCCTGGTGTATGATACTGATAATTTGGAACATAATCTGTAGGCCTGTGACTGTCAACCATTGTACTACTGTAAGATTGCAAACCCACAGTAGCAATGCCACAGTTGTTGCCACTGACAAACTGTCTCATATCCTTGTAGGTCCGTTTGGTGTGACAGCAAGGCAGCAGACCCATGCTGGTGAGTGTATTCTAAATTTAATATTGCAAATTAAATGTGCATGTCATAGGTGAGGTGTAGGCCATGTACATGTAACACACCTATGCATAATGCATGCTGTGCATGTTTGCTGTGAGACTCTGCACATCCTAGTAATGTGAGTAGCTGCCTCAAACACATACAATACACAGAGCATCCCACACAAATGTGGCAACACTGTAGTGGACATTGGATAGGCAGAGTCAATACACATGCACACAACATACACAACTTTGTCATACGCAGTGCATGTTAATATGCTACACATCATGCATTCAGACACCCGCTGTAAGGTCATATTCCAGTATCCCAAATGTCATCCACACAGCACACATAATATACCTGATGGGTAGAGGCCTATCCTGGGGCTGTGTGACACTCTTCAACACATAACACATTCATGTTAGGCAATGCTCCCTATTGGGCACCTTACAAACCCATGTAACAACTGACTGTGAAATGGTGAATGTAGCCATGGTACTGCAGTTCAGGTACAGCATGCTAGTTGCTGGTCTGGAACACATTAGTAGCCTTGAGTGGCCACATGATGCTGCATGAGGATGGCTCATGGTACTACACCCCATCCAGTTACAGTAACAACAGTACTACACATAGCATTCATTGCTATGCACCTCAATGTTGTGTGTCTGCAAACATATGCACCTATACATAATATGCATAGCAATCACTATTTGTACAAAGTGACACATATATGTCTTGTAATGCTATTGAGTGTATAGGTCACATGACACACATTGGGTATGTGTGATGTTTAATGTTGCAGTTTTGTTGTAACATGCCATGTCATGGCTGGCACTGGCATGTCCACAATATGTCCTGCACTCACCATAACCACTGTACAATGGCTATGTTGAGCAATGGTATTCCATCAGGTATACATGCACCACTCATCTTGTGTGTATACATAGCATGCATGTACTAAACCTGTGTCCACAATTATCTGCTAAAGACACAGACGCTCTAATCAGAAATGGAAATATATGTGACACACAGGTACACATCCAACCATGGTATGTATACCTCTGAGTGATGGTGCACAGGACATTGCAGAGCTTTTAATACTTGCACAGCAATGTTGTGTCCATATACACATTGTGTTCCAGGGTGAGGCCAATCACTGAACAACAACACACATGCATCAAAGCCATTTATACTGTTATTAGCAAGGACTGTCAACACTGGCACTACATGCTGTTGAGCAACACACGTCCTGCATGCTGACAAGTGTGATATGACTGTTTGGCTTTTGATACTGTACCCCACCATCAACCGCTATTGAGTATGTTCTGGATTGCTGGTGGTGTGTGTGTGTGTGTGTGTGTGTGTGTGTGTGTGTGTGTGTGTGTGTGTGTGTGTGTGTGTGTGTGCTTTAGTGTGGAGTGTATTTGTGTGCATGTGTGCATGGTTCATGTGTGCATATGTGCATGTGTTCCAACATCATGTACAGGTCACAAAGTGTGTTTCCTGTCTTCCTCTCACAGGTGCTGAGGTTGGGCTTGTTCACTGCAGCAGGGAACCTCATGTCACTGAGCCAAATAGTAATAATGAGGATAGGTGTGTTGAGGCACAGGCATGTTTGCCAGGGTCTGTCGCTGGGCCACCAATCGACAGTACACAAGTGTCCACCCCATCCATGTACACAGTCATACTGCCAATACATACATCACCAATGCCTTTAGCTGAGGGACAGTGTACAGACGGCATTGACCAGGACAGTGTAGTATCTATGGCACATGCATCCCAACACAGCAGCCATACCCAGATGTCTGGAATGGTACCACACAGGCAGATGTCCAGGGGTTCTCGTCGGAGCACTGCTGCTCATCATGCTCCTGGCAGACATACCACAGGTCTTACAACTTCACGCATGTTCCAGGCTGTCATGGAGGCACAGGCAAGTATGGAACAGTACACCAGACAGGGACTAAGGGCACAGAGGGCACATAACACCACTGTAATTGACAGTATCCCTGACCTAGCAGGTGCCGTTCGTAATTACACTAAGGTCACTGATAGACATTGGGGTGAGACATTAGATGTCCTCTGCAATGTCATGTCCATGTGTCAGGACAGTGCAGGATGGTTGAGACGTCAATGTGGATGTATGCCAGCAACATCAGCAGCTGGCAGTCACTGTGAAAGTCCCTCAAGTCACAGCCACTCCCATAGTGCAGTACCAGCCCCAGCAATGTTGGGGGTGGGCTGTCCATAGACCGTCCTAGAAGACCACGTGCACGTGGCTTTGGACAGTCCCAGCAGGGACCTGGGTCCAGCAGTGTACATCTGTCCATCTCTGGGGGTAGTACCCATTCTGGCTTAGTACCTGATACTGTCAGCAGCACACCTACCACGCACAGGTACCGTATCCGTGGCCAGAGATGGTGATCTGTAAAGCCTGGCAGGTACAGTATGTGGCTGTCCCACAAATCCCCATATATGGCAGCCAAATGGTGGAACTATGTGCATGCAGACACACACACACACACACACACACACACACACACACACACACACACACATAGACACACACACATAAACCAGACACCTAGGGCTAACACATACCTGCACACATTACAGCAACATTGGCCCATAGCAGTACTCTTGGCCCTCACACACACACACACACACACACACACACACACACACACACACACACACACACACACACACACATACATGTCAATTGTATGGCTCAATGTAGGCCTCTGGCAAACCAACAACACACCCTGTGCATATGATGAAACCTGTGCCACCTCCTGTCATCTGTAACATTGATGCAGGAACAGGCTACCATTGTGCTGATGCACAGGGTGACTTTATAGCACTATAACAATGTTAGCATGTTGTCAACAGTAAAGTGTAATGATATCCTTGAAGGTGTAGCTGAGCAGGCATGATGCATTAAAGCTATGATTGTCAATGTAGTATTGTTTACACCAGTGTTAGTTCCAATATTGTATTGTCCGCCCACGTGCCACTTGGCTGATGTGTGTAGTATTGATAGCATGTGTTAGAGAATGGACAGTATGTGTGGGATGTGTGTAGCACAGATTTGCAGGTGTACATTTGTGAACATGGTGGAGGTGCACTGTCTGCATGTACGTGCATAGTGGACACATGGGCAGGGTGACATGTCCTGTATTACACAGTGTTAACACTCCATAGTTTCTATTGGTGGCCAGTATGCATTGTACTACACACACTTTGGAACTTGAGTACACATGTGTGTATGACATGGTTTGACACTGTGCTGTGGGGGATACTGTTACTATCTGTCATTGTTTTGCATTCTGGTAGTATACATAACCTCAACAGCCTGACCATAAACAATCATTAGATGATGTCTTGACAACTGACACACAGATGTAGGACACACAGTAACATTTGGATCCTTCAGGTACTATATTATGCCAGTAACCAATGGTATTCACCTGCACCCATTCCTGAGACCACTCCTGTTTGGCATATAGCTCTCTTAGGTACAAGCAATCACAGTAGGGATATGTCCGTCCACGTCTGGAAATGCATACTGTAGCCTATAATGCATTTTCCAGATGACACACACATCCTCCACAAGGGTATCATACAGACAGATACCTGTTGTCAAACCCATGCTGTAAAGCTATAAGCCAACTAAAGCATAGTCATCCACCTTTACAGAACATAGTATCCCCACAGTACCACATAGGTAGTAGCCACCAACATGTTGAACAGGTACGGATGTGTACATGCAGCCAAGTGTTACATCATCTCTCTTTTGGTAATCACATTTCCAAAGGTATTTTGAAATCCCTTGGTGAATCACATAAGCAAGAAGGGGTCTGCATGCATATCCACAAAGGTTGTTGTACACCTATAATGAATAGCCATCATTGACAGACTTTGCTGCATTTGAACAGGTCTGAAATATACCTCAGCCATACACCCTCACTCACACTATTCAATAAAAACTGTAATGAGTGCGTGTGACACGGATGACCTAGGCCAGGGATCACTGCAGTGGCTGGGCTTGTCACAAGCATACAGATGTGACATAAGGTCTGGAAAGTGGCAGCACACTCTGGCAAAGATGACAGATGTGTTCATGGAGAAAGCAGGGTTCCCGCCTATGAAATAATTGAGGTCACATGTATGTATATGTATTTGCCACACAGCTATCTGACGTGCAATGCACATACTGTTGTCATACTGATATGTCATACAGTAGTAAAAGCAAAATCCAGAACACATTGTCCAGCAGTGTCACACACATAAAGCACACACACTCACCAAGTGCAGGATTCAAGCCCCTACCTAACTATTTTATGATAATAGAGCAGTACACATTAACATGACATGCTGTACACATAACTGGAAGATTTCTTTTCCACAGGTATATTTGTAGGATGGTGACATCATCAGACTTGACAAAGATAAGTATACCACTTTTAAGGTGTTTTACTACTCTCCAAAAAGGTTGTTTCTTTCCAAGGAGATCATACACACACAGCTGGCAAATGCTGGATTCAAACCCCTACCTAATTACTTTATGATACTAGAAAAGTATGCATTAACACAATACGCTACATACATTTCTGAGAGTTTTCTTTTCCACAGGTATATTTGTAGGATGGTGACATCATCAGACTTGACAAAGATAAGTATACCACTTTTATGGTGTTTTACTACTCTCCAAAAAGGTTGCTCCTCTCCAAGGAGATCATACACAAACATGCAGTTGTTAAGTGCAAGATTCAAACTCCCACCTAACTACTTCATGATACTAGAAGAGCACGCATTAACACTACACACTACACACATTACTGGAAGATTTATTTTCCACAGGTATATTTGTAGGATGGTGACATCATCAGACTTGACAAAGATAAGTATACCACTTTTATGGTGTTTTACTACTCTCCAAAAAGATTGCTCTTCTCCAAGGAGATCATACATAAACATTCAGTTGTTAAGTGCAGGATTCAAACTCCCACCTAACTACTTTATGATACTAGAAGAGTACGCATTTACACTACACACTATACACATTACTGGGAATTTTTGTTCCCACAGGTATATTTGTAGGATGGTGACATCATCATACTCGACAAAGCTAAGTATACCACTTTTAAGGTGTTTTAGTACTCTCCAAAAAGGTTGCTCCTTTTCAAGAAAATCACACACAGGCACTTGTCAAGTGCAGGATTCAAACCCCTCTCTAACTATTTCATGATACTAGAAGAGTATGTATTAACACAGCATGCTATACGCATTACTGGGAGTTGTTTTTTCCACAGTTATAATTGTAGCATGGTGACATCAACAGACCTGACAAAGATGAGTATACCAGTTTTAGTAGTCTCCAAAAAGGTTGCACCTCTATAAGGAGATCACACACAAACTTGTCAAGTGCAGGATTCAAACCACTACCTAACTACTTTATGATACTAGCGTAATACCCACTTACACAATGCACTATACACATTACTATGCATTACCTCTTCCACAGGTATATTTGTAGGATGGTGACATCATCAGACTAGACAAAGTGGGTTACATTAGGTGACATTAGGTGGGCTACATAGAAGGAATTTCTAAACACTTTGGCCATGTGATCATCAAAGGAGAGTTTACTATCTACTTGTCTCCCCAGGGCCATAATGACTTTCTCTGTACATACTGGATTACCACCTATGTGGTAATTTGTGTGCACTTTGTTTTATCCAAAGGGGATGACTATGCATTCTTTGGCATTCTGCTTGAGGGCATTGTTTTGACACCAGGTATCTGTCTCTGTAAGACCCTTCTGGAGGATGTCTGTGTCAGCCATAGAGTTGATTATGGACCACAGTTAGCAGTCATCTGCAAACCTGTTCAGCCATAATCCTCCCATGCTTGCCTGTACATCTGAGCAGTATCTACTGAACAGGTGGGGTCCCAGGACCAAGACCTGTGGGATGCCATTTGTGTCTGGTTTAGAGTCAGACATGGCACCCGCAACTCTGAACATGTGTGTTTGATCTGTGAGCCACTTGGCCACACATCCTGTGACATAGCTGTTAATGTTCAAGCTGGTAAGCTTTTCCATGATGACAGAGTGGGGAATGGTGTAGAAAGTCCTTAGTGAGGTCCAGGTGGGCTGTGTGGACTACTTTCACCTCCATCTATGTCCTTGGTAACTGTTTCAAATAAGTCAACTAGGTTTAGGAGGCAGGATCTGCCTTTAACAAGGCCAAGTTGGGTAGAGTCCAGTGTCTAGAGGTCCCCAATGTCTCTGTTCATGGGTTCCATGATAATTTGCTCCATAGCTTTGCAGACCAGGCTGGGTAGACCTATAGGGCAATGGTTTCCAAGTTCTGTTGTGGCACCCCCTTTGTGGAGATGGATAACTGTGTGTGTATGCCATTCTTTGGGTACATAGCCTGTGGTACAATTGAGTCTGGACAGTGAATGTAGGTGAGGGTGTAGTTTCTTTTGGGGATGGTGTAAGACGCAGCCTGGGACACCATCCAGTTCCATTGATGCTGTGTTCTTAGCTTTGAAGAGGGCTGTCTTTACCTGCATGTCCATGAAGTCTGGGGCTCTACATTCTTTTGGGATGGACACAGGCTCTTTTGGGGTTGATGGAGGGGAGTTCACACTGAACTTGTCCCCTAGGATGTAGGCAATGTAAGTTGGTTCAGTATATTTCTTGCCATTTTTCAGTAGCTGACAGCATATTTGGAAGTTGCCACCTACATGTTTGGTATAGCTAATGAATTCTTTGTGGTTGTTATTCTTACATTCCTTGGCAATTTGTCTTTAGAAACTGGCCTTGGATTATTTTATGAGCGATCATTGTGTCTTCCTAATAATGATCAGTGATGTATTTCCTTTTGTGAAGTTTGCTCTATCATGTGTTCATTTCCTCCTTCTGTTGTTTAGCTTATTTATGGGCGATGACCACCAGATTGGTTTCTTATTTTTGGAGGAGTGCATCTTGGTTTTATTTGGGATGTCTCGATCCATGCATCCCTGTAGATGCTCATAGGATGCACTTGTAAATGATTCGGCAGATTGTATAGCATTATCCTATAGCAAGGGGGCTTTGGAACTTTCCACTTTGGTCTTAGGAGGTGTGCAATTTGCTTTTGAAAATGTCTTCACAGTGGTTTCATTGACTGGGGGGGGGGGGTGGGATGTGGATGTCCAGTGTGATTACTTTATGATCTGATATTACCAGCAAGGGGTTTATCTCTGTTGTGGAACACTGGTACCCCATGTTGGTGATGATCAGGTCCAGTATGTTGTCACCTCTAGTGGTCATGGTGACCAGCTGTTCCAGGGCATTAGAGTTTTAAAACTCTAGGAAACATTGGGTAAAGGGTGTTGTACACGAGTAATTCTCCCACTCCATGTTTGGGTAGTTGTAATCTCCTCATATAATGGTGTTTGATAGGACCTTTATATTTTTTCACTATTCTCAGGAATACTGAGTGTGGTTCCTGAGACAAGGTAGGTGATCTGTAGCAGGCTACAATCTAATAAGCAGCTTTGACCAATGTTAGTTGCACTTGCATGGTCTCCAAGGCCTCATGCTGTGCCACTAACCTGAAGGTGTGGGTATCCATAAGGTAAATGAATACACCCCTTCCTTTGGTATTTCACTCATGATTTTGGGTCTGAAGATCAGATGGAATGTGAATGTTTTACGTGGAGCATGTCCAACAGCTCTGTGTTTGACATAGCTTTGTATGTTAGGCAGAGATCACCTACGAGTAGGCGATATGCGAGGGAGTACGGCTGGAGCATTTTGAGATGGTCTGTGTATGGCATGTATTTCAGGCCACTAATACTCTTTGTGGGGTATTGCTGCAGTCTTTCCAGTTGTTGTAGTTGTCTTGTGAGGTATATAGAAAAAGGGACGTTGTACTCTATTATGGTTCTAGTGAGTGATGAGTAGAAGGGAACAATGTCCTCTTCTATTCTGCATGAGACACCTTTGTGATGAGGTGTGCCACATAGGAGGATTTCCTGACTACTGTGGGGATGTGATTATCACAGGATTGTCCACTGTCCACCTGTGACCCAAGGTCTCTTGTCACACTTTCAGTGTTAAGTATACTTCCGCCTATGTTGTAGTTCATGGTTACAGAGTTTTTAACAAAGGCGATGACAATGCACTTTTTGGCATTGAGCTTGAGGCCATGGCTTTGACACCAGTCATCTGTCTCAGTGAGGCTCTTTTGTAGGATGTCCACATCTTTAGCATTTACAATTATGGCTCCTAGTTTGCAGTCATCTGGAAACTTCATTAGCCAAAGACCTTCCATGTTAAAGTTTATTTCAGGGAAGTAGATAGAAAACAGGACAACACCCAGGACTGGACCCTGTGGTACTGCACTTGTCACTGGTCCAAAATCATACTTGGAATCTGCTACTTTCACAGTGTGTGTTCTGTCGGTAAGCCAGTTGGCAACCCATCTTGTGACATAGCAATTTATACCTATTTTAGTGGGTTTATCTATAATTCCAGAGTGTGGGGTGGTGTTGTAAGCCATGGCAAGATCTACATAGGCTGTGTGAACCACCTTACCCTTGTCTACGGTTCTGGTGACTGCTTCAATATCATCTATCAGGTTTAGGAGACATGATCTGCATTTTACAAACCCAACATGGTTGTGGTCCAGGGTTTGGGGATTACCAATGTATTGTTTTATAAGTTGTATGATGATACATTCCATGGCCTTGAAGAGCAGGCTCATCAGGCTAATGGGGCGCTAGTTCCTGGGGTCCATGGTGTCTCCACCCTTGTGTAGTGGGATAACCGTCACTGTGTACCATTCAGCAGGCACAAAGCCTGAGGTGAGGCTATGATTGAACATGGTACGTCAGTGTGGTGCCTGTTTGTTCTGTAGTATGTGTAGAACACAGCCTGGGAAGTTATCTGGTCCCATGGCTGCTGTGATACTGGCTTTGGAGAGTGGTTTTACCTGTGCACCGTGATGACAGCAACTTTGCAGTCTTCCATTATAGAGATGTGCTCTTTCATGGGTAAGAGAGGGGTGAAGTTAAAACTGATCCTATCTGCCACGATGTTGGCAATATCAGTTGGGTCTGTATATTTAGTGCCATTGAGCTGTAACTCAGAACAGATCTGAGTGTAGCCATGACATGGACCTGTCTGTTGGGCAAAGATCTCCTGAGTAGACAGTATGCAACAGAGTACAGACTGAGTTAAATTCAGTCTTGTTTCATGGGGTAACTGTTTGAGGCCAGTAATCCTCTTGTTGAGGTACTTCAGTGGTCTTTCCAGCTGCTGAAGGTGCCTAGTCAGATTCGTCGCAAATGTGTTGTGGTACTCTCTGACGGGTCTGATGACCGATGAGTAGAGGGAACCTCCTTTCACCAACATGCTAAGATCTTGGCAGTTTGTCGGAACACATAGCATGATTTTCTGACCACTTTGTGAATGTGTTTCTGGAAGTAGAGATGACTATCCAGATTTGTCCATAGATCCCTTATTATCACCTCCATATTTAGCCTAAGTGTGTGAGCATGCCCAGTATGACTTTTCAGTGTGATGCTAAATGAAATCCACTACATTTGTCGCCCGGTATAGACATTTATACTATATGTGTGTGGAAAATCAAGTTGTATTTTTATAGCAGGGCTCACCTTTGTGTCATAAATCAACAGGGATCATGCTGTGCCTGCAGGGCTTCCATGAGACACTTTGCATAGACTTATCAACATTTCTACATACAGGGAGGACAGCTCTTCTTTGTACATTTCTACCCGGGGGCACACCTGATTGTTACTGCGGGTGTACATAGGATGAGGGGTTCACCTGACACTTATACACATTTGCTAGGTCTGCACTGCTATGTAAGGTACACCATTTCAGTCTGTACTGTTGCCTATTGTACTGGCTTGAGGCATACTACTGTACTACAGATCTTAGCATCCAATGTCACATATATTAGATTGCGACTTCATAGCCTACCCAACCCACATCACACCGCCTGGCCTGCTGTTCTCTGTCTGCATAGGCCTGTGGGGGAGGTTACCCATATTCCTCTTTAGGGGCATGATACAGCATTTCTTTGTGTTTGCATTAGTGTACAATTCTCCTGCTTTGTCTGTGCTAGTGAAATGCTGTCATGGCTTAGTGGTTCAGTACTGTGACTATAGTGCATGGTATCCTGGGTTTGAGCCCTGTCACTGCTTTTTATTTTCATGCTGGGCAGACCAGACTGCTTAAGGAACAGTAAAGCAAATATGAGCATATTTACCTGACTTTGCTCAACTTTGCCCGACTTTGCCAGACCTTGCCCAAAATTGCTCAACGTTGCCCGACGTTGTGCTAGTTAGCACAGGCAATTTTGTTTACATATAATAAACAGTGGTAAAAGCTGCTTAGCACTGCTTTATATTGCTTAAAACATGGCAATCATGCCTCAGGTGGTGCTGCAGGCCTGCCTATGTCGGATGCACATAGTACACTCCCTATACATGTTTGAAAACAGGTAGTGTCAAGTTAGGCATCCCTTTTATTTTATGTGTGAGTCAGAGAGTGGTATCATTTCCAGGGTTCCTACTGAGCCAGTGTATGTGCTATGTGTTGACTCTTTGCCAAGGCCAAGGCATACTAGGCACACCTCTTTCTGCCTACTGGGCAGGCTCAGGTTGTTCCTCCTCCGAGTCCTGCTGTGCCTGTGCAGGCCTTGGAAATGGTGGGGGCTGTTTGGCCCTGCCCCATGCTGTTCCTGCTGCAGCTGTTTTCGCAGGATCATATTGTGTAGCATGGCACATACCATGACAATTTGGGTTCATGTAGTTGGTGAGTATTGCAAGGCTCCACCAGATGTGTCCATGCACCGAAACTGTGATTTGAGCATCCCAAACAATGCTCAATTACATTTCATGTTTGTGCGTGTGCCTCATTATGGAGTTCTTGTTCAGGTGTGTGTGCATTTCAGATGGGTGTCATCAGCCACGGCTCCAGTTCGTATCCAGCATCCCCCACCAGGTGACCGTCAAGGATGTCCCCATTGGCAAATGTCTGGTACAGCTGCATCAGATGCCAGATATGGGAATCGTGGTAGCTTCCAGGGCAGCCAGCACACACATTCAGTATTATGCCCTGGGCATCGCATACAACCTGGCAGTCGATGGAGAGGAAGCCCTTGTGGTTGATGTAGGCCCTACCCCAATCACCGGCTGGTACTTTGTTGTGTATGTGCGTGCAGTCAATTGCACCCACTATCTCAGGGTATTCTGCTATTTGCTGGAAGAGAAGCATATTGCTGGCCAATGCCTCATGGAAATTGGGGAAATATACATGATTACCGACATGTGCTGACATGGCATTCAGGAACTGGTGCAGTACCCTGGATGCTGATGCCTGTGAAATCCCCAACATATCACCAGTTGGTCTCTGGAAGGTACCTGTTGCTAGTATGCTTAGGCCAACACATACCTTGGTTTCCACTGGGATGGGTTCCCCCTCTGTTGGTTCTGTATGTGATGCGTGGCCTGCACAGCTCAACAATTTTCTGCAGGAGGTTTCTGTCCACTCTATAGCGCTCCACTATCTCCACCTCATGTAGCCCGTGGTAGGTTACCCTGGGTCTGTACACTCTTCTCTGTCTCCTCACTGTGGGTTACTCAGCAGCATTCACAATGGCACCACCCTCAGCATCTTGCACATGTTGCCTTATAATAACAATGGCAGCCCCTAACATTTTTTTTTGTCTGAGTTAAGCTTTTTAAGTTTTCACTCTCTTTGTATACTACAGTGTTGCAGTGTTTCTGAGAAAAACATGGGGGAATGTTGTTTGCAGAGTTTTAAGTGCTGGGCTTGGCTGGGCTAGTGTACTGCCTGTGTAATTGGCTGATTCTGATTTATTTCACCTGGCAGCTCTCCTAGTTCACCTTGGTTGACTTCCTACTACTTATTTTCCTTCCTTTTCCCTTTCTGTTTCCACAGGGGGGCAGCACCACACAAACAAGTGCAAACACGCGCACACAGGCTTACACAGGCTTAGGCGGGTCCACACGCACACACACAGGCTTAGACAGGTTTACAGGCATGCACACGGTGTAAGCACATTTGTAAGGAATTTCAGTGATATCCACGGCGTACACCTTCGGTTTCTGGGTTTCAGCTAGGACAACTGTAGACACGCCTCTTCCAATTCTAAGTAACTCACAGAAAACACAAGCCACTCTGCTCCAATAAGCTTACAGTCTTTCATACATACCCCCTCATGATGTCACCTATCTTCTATTTTACTACTTTCGTACTCCTACACTTACACTCTAGGGACATGGCTCACATGCCAGGGAAAATTGGGATTCACTATCCATATCCTCATTTGCATAGGATTGCCTACTAATGCTTGGTTACATCTCTCAAACTGAGCTTCCCCCCTTAGCAACCACTACTCAGTATCCATGTTGTCTTCAGCCTGCCATTCACCTGCATGGCAGAATAATATTTTTAATAGGAATGCCTATTTGTGGCTATTTTTTATTTTCTGTTTTTTAAAGCTCTGCACGTTTGCACGGTGCTGCGCTACGCTTAAACATTGGAGATGGGGAAAAAAAATTTTGATTTTTATTAATTTTCAAATTATAAAAATGCCAATGGCCTTATATTTGGCCATTGGCATGCTTCCTCAACTGGATGCATCCTTTATTTGGAGCTGTCATAGCTCTGTTTTGCTATTTGCAGAACGGTACTCCGTTACCAATGGAGTACATTTCTGCAGATAACTCTAATCTTACTCGGACAGGTTAGTGTTTCCTGGATCACAAATTTACCTCATTTGCATAGCTTTCAGCAGCAAATGAGGTAATTTGCATAACATAACACTGTCCGTGCAAGAGTAGTTTTAGGAGCTCTCATGCACGCCCCTGCCAGCTGTTGCTGGATTGCTCGGCAGACATATTGGCTGTCTGCCAGCTTACACTACTCTTAGACTCCATGCAAGCCTTTGTGAACCCGGCCCTATATCTTGTTAATAAGTTGAAACTAGCCTCACCAACTAGCAAACATGACACCAAGATATTATTACAATTTCTTCAATAAACATTATTACACCAGCATACATATTCAGGTAGTCTCTCCTTTATTTATAGACTTTTTAGAGAAGAAACATTTTCTTGCACACATAACTACTGGAGTTGTTATATTTTAATTACTTATAATTCCCCAAGTGAGCAAGATAAGGTTAATATGCTACAATCAGCTGGGAAAAACATAATTTTCTCTGAAATGGAAGATTTACACATGGAGATTTATGAACAGATCCTTTTATACACAACAAATCATCATCATCATCTTTTGGCTTTTCCCATTAGAGGTCGCCACAGCAGATCATCTCTTTCCATTTCTTCCTATCCTCTGCATCTTGCTCTGTCATACCAGCTGCCTACATGTCCTCTCTCACCACGTCCATAAACTTTATCTTAGGCCTTCCTCTTTTCCTCTTACCTGGCAGCTCCATCCTTAGCATCTTTTTCCCAATATACCCATCATCCCTCCTCAGCACATGTCCAAACCAACACAATCTCGTCTCTCTTGCTTTGTCTCCAAACTGTCCAACATGAGCTGACCCTCTAATATACTGATTCTTAATCCTATCCATCCTAGTCACACCGAGTGCAAATCTTAACATCTTTAACTCTGCCACATCCAGCTCTGACTCCTGCCTTTTTGTCAATGCCACTGTCTCCAACCCATATAACATAGCTGGTCTCACTACTGTCTTGTAGACCTTCCCTTTCCCTCTTACTGGTACCCGTCTGTCACAAATCGCTCATGACACTCTTCTCCACCCATTCCACCCTGCCTGTACTCTCTTCTGTACCTCTCTTCCACATTCACCATTACTCTGAACTGTTGATCTCAAGTACTTAAACCCGTCCTCCTTTACCAACTCTACTCCCTGCATCCTCACCATTCCTCTACCCTCCCTCTCATTTACACACATATATTCCGTCTTAGCCCTGCTGACCTTCATTCCTCTGCTCTCTAGAGCATATCTCCACCTCTCCAGAGTCTCCTCAACCTGATTCCTACTCTCACTACAGATCACAATGTCATCTGCAAACATCATAGTCCACGGGGCCTCCTGTCTGATCTCATCTGTCAACCTATCCATCACCACTGCAAATAAGAAAGGACTCAGAGCTGATCCTTGATGTAATCCCACCTCCACCTTAAACGGATCTGTCACTCCCACTGCAGTCCTCACCACTGTCACACTACCCTCGTACATATCCTCTACCACTCTTACATACTTCTCTGCCTCTCCCGACTTCCTCATAGAATACCACAACTCCTCTCTAGGCACCCTGTCATATGCTTTCTCCAAGTCTACAAAGACACAATGCAACTCCTTCTGACCTTCTCTGTATTTCTCCAATAACACTCTCAGAGCAAACATCACATCTGTAGTGCTCTTTCCTGGCATGAAACCATACTGCTGATCACTAATCATCAACTCCCTTCTTAACCTAGCTTCTACTACTCTCTCCCATAACACAACAAATAATGGACAAAATTAATAAAAAAAGAACATCTGTAATAGATGCAACTCTAATGTAGATATTAACTGGGCACATATGTTTTTTGACTGCCCAACCTTAAACACCTTTTGGAATAAAGTAAATCATTTTTTTAGAAGCACTTTTTTCAGACAACTTCATATTGAATAAATCATTAATCATATTTAATACACCTGTTCCACAATTGTTAGGAAAACCAAATACTCATTACTATGGACTATATTGGCAGCGGCTAGAAAGATCATAACAAAAAATTGGATTTCAAAACAGTCTCCTACATTCTCTGAGTTTACTAATTTATTAAAAGAAGTTAGTCATTTACAGATAAGAACCATAACCTCTAGAACATCTAGAAAAACATATGAACATCATTTATCGGTTAACTTACAAAATATGTTGGAAAAAAATTATCATTTTGCATAAAGATAATTGACTTTTCTTGTCATTCATGAGAACAAGTTACAAAAGGAAGGTTATAGTGTATGTTAATGTATAAATACTGGATATCTATTTATATACTTTAGTTTCTTTACCTTGTTATTCGTATATTCATATTTAAATGCTATAAACACATCATCAATTTGCAAATCTATAATGTAAATTATCTTATATATGTCTATGTGATTGTTTTCATTATAATCAAAATCAATAAAACTGTTTAAAAAAAAAGAAATGAAAAAATGCAATACGAAGAGATTCATACGTCACCCCTACTTTGCCTGCAATAAATTTTGCATTCATATCCTGACAAAAGCATTACATCATCTTTCATTCATGCTGTGTAGTGTTGTAGTAGAAACCACATACTGAAAGTGTAACAACATAATAGATACAAGTAACATTCTTCAGCCATGTTAAAATATGCATATATTCTGCAAAGGTTTTGAAAACAAAAGAGATGTTATATGACGTATGTCTACACCATCTAGAGTAAGTTAAACCCACAGCTACCTTAAAACAATTTGCCATAATTTCTTAGAGAGAGTTAAGGTGAACAAAACTGCAGAAGAAGAAGAAGAAGAATATATTTAGAAAATAATTAAAAATGTACTAGTGAAATGGCTCTGAAGGATTCTTCTGTGATCTGTGTTTCTGACTACATGAAATACTGACAGCACTAACATGAAATCTTCCTAATATCTGAAAGCTACTGGCAAAAGTTCTTACAAACATTATGATAGCCAAAAATCCAATCAGTACTTAATGTCCCAAATGATCCAAAAGATGGCCATTACCAGCTATTTCATAATGGAAGGGATGGAGGATCATTTTCTCCCTCTAGCAGGGTGATACACACTTATTTCTTGGCAAACTGAAACCACACATTATGCTCATGCAAAAAGTATATACCTTCTATATTAGCACAACTGTATTAATTGTATATTTTATTGAAATATTAACTCTTAGCACTTCAACTATGGCTGTCATTAGAGAAAAGTATACCTTTTAGATGCTCCATTAAAATAATGCAGAGTTTGGTCAAGTGGCACCTGTGTTGCAATTCAGTGCTTAGGCCTGTGTACATTTCTTCTGATCCACAGTTGTTTACTAAAGCACAAGGAGCATGAAATAAGTAAAAATATGTTGTAACTGCCACAGGAAAGAAACTACTGACATTAAGTGCATCATCCAACAATATTAATGGAGGTCATCAGACTAAAATACATATGATATCACTTCATTTTATACCTCATCAATCATGTGAGTCAGTTTCCAAAATATAAATAAGTGCCAGGACTGAATGAACTCATTAATATTAAATGCATACTGTATGCTTTTAGATCGCATTTTTGTAAAAAAACAACCTATATCTTTTAGGCAACACATAGTTATATAACTATTTTTTAAGCTTGCATTTACATTTTGCAAACAGAGTCACGACTGATGCGATATAAAAGGAAGTAATGTCATATATGTTTTGCTGTAACTATGTTTTACTGTAAATATTTTCAAGGATCATATTTGTGCAAAAATTTGTTTTTGGTAAAAAAATGGTTTAATAAATGTTTTATAAGCATTTATTCAAATTTTGGAAACTGAGTCACATGAATGATATAAAAAAAGTAATCTCATATTTGTTTTAGTTCTGACAAAGTCCATTAATATTGTTCAGCGATACCACTTAATGTCAATAAATTCTTTTCACTGGTGGCTACAAAATAATTTTGGTTTTAGTTGTTTTGATTCGCACATTACTGTGGATATACCTTTATTTTGGTTTGGGATTTTGTTAGACGGCAATGTCTCCTTAGAGTGGAATTAATTTAGAGTGTTTAACAGGTTTAACCTTGATTCAGTACCTGATAAATTCAATAGTGTGTTTATTAAAATTAATTTGGTCCATGAAGGACTATACAGCAGTCAGCCTCAGAATTAAGCTGGAAACTCTGCCACAGATGCACAATAAATGGAAACCGAAGTTGAAATAAAAATGCGTTCTTTAATAGATCATTGTAGTAACAAAATTCGTAGATATTAAGTGCTTAAGATTCTGAAGAAGGTCACCTTAGTGTGGATGAAAGTGCTTAATATCTACGAATTTTGTTACTACAATGGTCTATTAAAGAACACATTTTTATTTCAACTTTGGTTTCCATTTATTGTGCATCCGTGGTAGAGTTTGCAGCTTACATCTGGTGGTGTTCTATTGTTGGCAGCTGGTTTTGTGTATTATTTAGTCTCAGAGTTAACACAAGTGACCCAGCTGAGACCACAATCCTCACAAGATTTCTTTAAGTTGACTCAGTAGAAACAGCATACCATACACTAACTGTCCCACCAGAAACATAAAAGTATTAGAACAGACAGTGAATCCTTCTTTCAATGCTCTGATATTTGAAACCATGGTAAAGAACATTGATTTGCTGGGAACTCCTGCAGACAACAATAATGGAAAGGACATTTTGAGGAAGCTTGAGAAATCCTTATTTTAATACAAATCCTTGTATAATGATTTTTTTTTAAAGGAATGCATTTGTACTGTTTGGATTCCAAAGATTTTAAGGCTGTTTGGTTTGTCAACTCAGGATGTGTTGTACAGTGAGTTATGTTTTTTTTTTTTGACAAGATGGGAGTCATATTTTTGAAAATTCTACTGAAGTACACCAGTGTGAAAATTAATAATTTAACAAAAGGACATTAAGAAACCAAACAAGGCCTTTCTCAGTCTGTATCATTCAAAGGGAAATAACAAATTATGTTTGATAGAATGGATATATATGTTAAATCAATCATTGAGAGAAAGAACAAAAGCCTTTTATGGGACTATAAAGAATGGCACTGCCTATCCCGTTATGTCTTCTATCTCAAGACACGGTTACGAACAAAGTAATAGGACTGGTAGGGCTGATTTAGAAGCTTATGTTATTGACCCAACCTCAGACGTAAATGAAGTTTTTTTAGACCCACCACTGACTCAGAGATCTGAAAGGAGAGAGAGTCAACAAGGCAGACTGAACATGGAGTCAACAAGGTGTGTGGTGGAAGATTAAGACTCTCCAATGGATTAAGTGTTCACAAAGTATCTGGGATGATGCTTAAGAGTCAACCAAGGATGAGACAAGGTACCTATTTATAATTTAACTACTTATGTGTTTAATTCCACACAATTCTGGGTGATGGTAGGATGCTGCTCAGGGCTAGGGTCATACCCACCTGGGCTACATAATCCAAGAGCTCCTCTGTGTCTTTTTTCATGTAGTCCAGGGAGGTATGTCTCTGGTCATTCACACCCATATGTACAATGACAGTCATATTTGCACCTGTTGTTGAGGGACCTGAGTGCGTGTGTTATGTGGTGGATTCTGGCACCTGACAGGCAGCTGATTATTACTTTCTCCTTATTCGACCTAGTGAGAGGGACATCAATGTGCTGCACTATCGAGTCACCTGTGACCAGTGTGCTTGGCATGCTGTTTTGCCTTAGGGGCTTTGGTTGAGTGGTACACTGTTTAGGAGAGTTATGTATCTCATGGTTAGTATTGTGTTGTGGTGGTCGAGTGCATTTCTACCTTGGAGGTCTCTGCTGTTTGGGTAGATTTTTATTGAGAGCCTCTGCGAAGGTGGATGTGTGTTTGTGTTTTTATGTGAAGTCAGTGCTGGGGTGTGTTCTGGAGGGCTATGTGTTCCATGTGGTGTGGTGCAAGTGCTGACCTTCTCCTCTTCACCAGCTATTCCGGTCTTGGCTGGAGAGTGTGTGGCTTCCAATTTGGATATATAAGTGCATCTCTCGCAAGTCTGAGTGTAGGGAGATAAGAGGAGTGGGTTGTCAATGTACATGCGGCAGTTGCTACATTGCCTCAGGATACCCAAGTTTACCAGGTTAATAGGAGAAAGCACAGGGAACTGACCTTTAGACATGCCGGGAAGGTTGGGCATTAATAATAAGTATTGGAGCTGTTACCTAGTAGAATATTTAGTGCTGGTAGCACTTTTGTGTGCTACAATAATTGCTACAAGAAGTCTGGTATGGTAAAGTGCTAGACTAATAAGCTGGTAAAAGTGCAGGAGAGGAGAGAACTAGCAGACCTAAAGGAGAGAACTGCACTTCCCCTTATCAAACACATTTTATTGAAGGTGGCATTTAAGTGATGGGCTACACTGCAAAGCAAAGAATACATTTTCACATTAATTCATTTTGAATGAATCCCATCCTGAGTTCCTAATACTTTGAGTTAGGGATACAGTCCAGTTACGTATTAGGAGGTAGGATACATACATACTTAAAATATTGTAAACAGTCAGTGCAAATCTTAACAAACTAATGGAAAGTCATGTAACAATCAAGAAAATGTTACTATTTGTAAATGAGCATTAGAGCGATTTAGACAGACTTGTACAGCCTTTCCATGAAGTTACTAAGCAAGAAAAAAAGAGCAGCTTGCACACAAGCATTGGTATAATGTATAACTGTGTGCCAGAAAGCTGAATACTATTTATGAATATTTATGGCATGTTACTAAGCAGTATGGGTCTGATATAATTACTGCTAATCTATGGCACTTCTCCCATTGCCAAACCTACTGCTATTGATTATTCCCTATCTGTAATTTCTCTATTTCCTCTCTAAGTATCCCTCCTACCAACTGTACCCAATGTCTGCCCATTCTACTCCTAGGTCCAGCTGCCACGCCTCTCCCTTCCACTTCATCATTATGTACACTGTTCTCAGTGTAAATTTGACAACTTTACCTGGATATAATGCATCCTACTTTACACTTCTTCAGGTTATTGTTAGAATATAAATTAATCTACTTCTGCATTTTTTGTACAGTAGGAATAACCATGTTAATACTTATGCGCCTAATTACTGTGCTACATTCTTTGAATATTACTGTATTTTTCCATTGCATTTATGCCATAAGTTCATTGGATGCATGCCATCTTTCTACAGGCTAAGCCCAAAAATGGTCTAGCTGAACCAGTAGTTGTCCCTGTTTAACAAATACATATATACATAATTAATCATATGTTATCAATCAATTAAATATTTCAAATGTATGCACTGATTAGCATAGTGGAAGGTAGTGCACTTATAAAAACAGCTTAATGAAGGGGAAAAAAAGAAAACATCAACAGACTAGCTACAGCACAGTACACTATCGAGATAATACAGAGAGGAGAAACAGTGGATGAAGGAGCTACATACCACACAGCCTTTGGCAGCATTGACAAATCCAGATGTGCAGGACCCTACCATGTGATGGATTAAGAGCATCTTGACAGGTACAAAGTAGGCCACTTGTGGGCACAGTTTGTGGCAAGTGCCATGTAGAAATCATACCACCTGGACTACATTGATAAGATGCATGCTACATTCTAATTACAGGAACATGTGTTTACATTTAATATGTAATGCATATCCCAGTTATCTACTGTATCAACAATACTAATCAAACTCCTTACCTGCAGAATCTGGGGAATACATCATTGTCCTGCCATCCTGACTTATACATCAACATTAAGCTATCCTAATAAGTGGAATCCAGAGAATAAATCATTATCATGCCATCCTCACCTGTAGGATCTGTGGATGCATAATTGCCCTGACATCATTGTCTGCATAATATTGGGCATACATCAACATCACACCATCCCCACAATAATATCACAAGGAGGGAGTGTAGAAAAGAAGATTAGTAAAGCAGAAGTAAAAAAAAAAAGAAGTTGAAATTACGGAGTACCTGCGAAGTAAAGAATTTGGTGCAGAAGGTCTAATTCAGGTTACATGACAGCATGATGGAGTGAGTCCCCAAAGTAAGGAGAAGCAGGAAGATCAGGAGACATCTGAAGAAGAAATATGGACATGGCAAAGAAAAATAAATTTAATATGGTGTAATATTTATGCAAAGGAGAAAACAAAACTAACCAGTGCAAAAATAGCAGTACCAAAGATATTTGAAGAGAAATATAGGCAAAGGAATCCAGACATGGAAAACTTTACACTACAAAAACATAAGAAGACAAGGATGAAAAGTAGAAAAGGAGATTAGTAATGGAGAAGTTAAAAAATAGAAACTGAGGTAATGGAGTGAGTACCTGTGAAGTGAAGGATTCAGTGTAGAAAATCTAATTCAGAATGCACCACAACAGGGTAGAGCAATGTATATCAAAGTTAAGGGGAAACCAGTGGAACAGTAAGCAATTGGTAAGGTTCCATATGAAGATATTTTGGAGCCTTCCACAGGAAACCACTATAAATGTTCACTTTGAAGCTAGACAGCAAGGGGAGGAACAGGAAACTGTGGAAAAGCTGATGCAGTCAATGTGGAGGAGTGATAGGCCAGTGAGTTCCTATATGATAGAGCAATGGCTGGCACAGGATGAAATTGAAGAGAGTGTGCCACAGGAAGATGCTATAGAACTTTCTATAGAATGCCCACAGGAAATTAAATACCAAAAATGTGCCCTCAGTTTACAAGAAAATAAGCTAAGAGAAGAGTTGCTTGATTTACTAGACATAGATAGACATATTAAGATCAATGAAAGAAATAGACTGCAGAAGGTCAATAAAACCCAAAACGTCAGAAGTTTGATAAAACAAATAAACACAGTAATTAGGTCTGCACCTAAAGAACCATGTGATATAATAGAAGTAAACAGGATATATTACTGTGCAGCTAAATTAATAACCAACAAAGTTCTACCACAAGAACACAGGGTAGTGAAGGAAAGGAATGGGAGAAATTGAATACTGTCATGGAAGTATCAAACAGAGAAAACTGTAACGCAATTAAGATCTGAGGTGTCACTGTTAGAAGAATATAGAAGAGGGTACAGATCAACAAAAATACTAATAAAGATAGACATGATAAAAGCAATGCACAGTACTAGAACTATACCTTACTTCACAAAGGACTTTGTTTCATTCCAACTGCAGATGATAATTTAGTGTCAGCTTTAACTGACTTAAAACATTTTGTCAGAAATGTGAACCTAAAAGTGATGTTTAAAAACAATGAATCTACACAATCTATTTGCAAAAAGCGTAGTACATTTATACCAGTAAATATTCCTGTTTTGGCTGCATTTCATGATTTATGTGAGAGAGAAATAAGGCAAGTATATGCACGTAAAGGTAAAAAAATATATAATTTATCATATAATGAATACTTAGCTCTCAAAGAATTACAAGCAGATGAAAATATAGTTCTTAAGCAGGCGGATAAGGGGGGGTGCCGTTGTAAATATGAACAGAGATTATTTGTCTTCCTTATCTGTTTTACTGAATGACAAATCAGCTTTTAAAGCAATAACCCTCACTGATGTAAAGAAATGTATCAGTACTGTAAATATGGTGATATATGATTTACGACTTAGTGCTGACATTGATTTAGATGTTTCATTTATTTACTGTTCCCTGTCCCACTATACCACAATTGTATGGTATACCAAAAATCCATAAGTCACTAAAAAATCCCCCTGTGAGGCCGATTGTTTCTGGTAATGGATGGCTCACAGAGCCTATTTCAATATACTTGGAGAAACAATTACAACCTTTCTTGACACGTTGTAATACTGCGCTAAAGGATACGGCTGACTTCATTTTTAAGCTAAAGCATTGGTATAATGGCTTAAACATTGGTGATATAAGTGATCAAGGATTTTTGTTTGTGACCTTAGATGTTACATCTTTATTCACGGTTATACCGAATACATATGGGGTTCAATCTATACGTGAATTTTTATGTGGTTTGTCTATATTACCAGCAAGACAGGTAGAAAATATATGTTGTCTATTGGATACAGTTCTGAAAAATAATATTTTTTTGTTTGATAAGCATTTCTATTTACAATGCAAAGGGGTGGCAATGGGCACTCCTGTAGCTAACACCTATGCAAACCTTGTCCTATTTCAATGGGAAAAGGAGTACATTCTTAGTAACATTAATCCGTTTAAAGGGAAGGTTAATTTTTATCAACGTTTTGTTGATGACTGTTTTTTAATTTGGAATGGCACTGTAGAAGAATTAAATGAGTTTGTACAGTTTTTAAATAATAGTACAGATTTTTTAAAGTTCAAGATGGATTATTCTAGTACTTTTTCAGTTTTTTTAGATTTACAGGTAGGTATAAGGGATGGAAGTATTTATACCACTGTGCATAAGAAGAAAGTTCAAGCACGGAGATATATACATAATACTAGTATGCATGCCCCTCATATATTTAAAAGTATTGTTAAATGCCAATTTGGTAGAGTTAGTAAATTAAACACTGATGATAACAGTTTTTTATTGCAGTTAGATGAAACACTAATGGAATTTGTGAATAGTGGTTATGATATGGACAGGTTGCAAGAAGCTAAAGCAACAACTATAGTGGAAAGGCAAACAAGCCTTAAACCCTTATTTTATTATCACAAAAGACAGTAGACCGAAATGTTAAAAACAAAAAAGAATTGAACAGGGTTAGATATGTAACATCTTTTAGTAACATGATAGATCAAGTTAAGCAAATTATATTTAAGAATTGGGTCGTCTTAATGGCCTCTGAAGAAATTAAGACTCTCTTAGGCCATAAACCATATTTTTCCTTTAAAAATATGAAGACATTAAAAAATAGATTATGTTACAAAGATTTTAGGGGGAAAAAATCCAGCAACCTTTCTTTAAACCAGGTACACTTAGATGTATGAATTGTAGTTGTTGCGTTGATATTAATGACAACAACACTTTCCTTCATCCTGTAACACATAGGAACTACAAATTTAAAGTAGCGGCTACCTGTGTTAGTAATAATGTGGTTTATTTGGCAACCTGTGTCTTGTGCCCTTCTTTCTATGTGGGAAAAACCACGAGAAAGTTAAAAGATTGTATTATTGAGCACAAATCTGAGATAAGAAGAGCTAAAGAAAAGAACGCTCTGTATAAACATATAAACGCTTTTAATATTGAATATAAATTCAAATTTAGGGTTATCGATAATGTATCTATATCTTGTAGAGGGGGTGATATTAATAATTTATTAGAAATTAAAGAATATGAGTGGATAATAAGACTGGCAGCCGATCATGCACCAGGGCTGAATTCCAGTATTACTTTAAAACCTATTTTAGTTAAAATACAGCGTACTAAATTAAACTAAGTAATTATTATGTAGGCTTATTATCATTTTATTTTGTACATATTATTATTATATCTTTTATATATGCATATAATATGTGATTTTGTAATGTTTTTGTAATGTTTTTGATATATATTACAATTTTTGTCATATGACTTTGGCTGCAAGTCATGTGATTGTTTTGGCTCCTATTTAAATTGTGTATGTAATTGAAACCTGTTTTAGTATTGAGAAAGGGCTTGTAACCCGAAAGCTTTGCTGTTATATAAAGGTTTTCTGTTTCTCGACATCTGTGTTTTTTTATTGGATATATCTTGGACTCATAGTTTGGATTCCAGTACTAGAACTAATCAGAATCTATCATGCACTATCGCAAATAAATTAAAGATCTCAGCACATATTGAAAGATTTAGACGATACGCAGATAAATATAAAGGAAGAGTACAAAATAAGCAATTTATTGATAACCCAAAAAGGTTTTACAGAGAACTGAGAAACAAGGTAAAATGAATTGAAAGACTGCCAAACAAAGAATAAATAGATACATTTTGGAGCAGTACCTATGAAGATCCTGTGGAACATAACAAAGATGCTAAATGGACAGAAGAAGTAAAAGAAAAAAAGAAGACATTTAAGGGCATAGGATATGAAATGGGATGAAGTATCAGCCAGAGAGATTGAAATAAATTAACAAATATCCTCTAATTGGAAAACCCAGGCCCAGAGGCAGTACCTTACTTTGGTTAAACGTATTAACATCTTTGCATGAAGATTTAGCCATGAGTAAGAACTATTTATATGCACAGCCTGAACAGAAACCAACCTGGCTAATAGCAAGAAAATCAATGCTCTTACTTAAGGGGGAACCTGCAAGCTTCCCTAAAAATTATAGACCAATAACTTGCCTTCTGACGACGTATAAACTATACATGGAAACTGATGCCAACAAAGTTTGTAGTCATTTAGAAGAAAACTCAATTATGGCAGTAAAGCAAAAGGGCAATAAAAGAAAGTCATATGGCACAAAGGATCATTTGTTGTTAAATAAAGTCATAGTGGAGAACTGTAAAAAGATGAAGAATTTAAGTATGGCATGGATTGACTACAAAAAAGCATTTGATAGTATCCCACATTTATGGATAAAAGAGTGCTTAAAATGTATGATACACCCAACACTGATCAACTACATTACAGTCACTAGATAGAGCACTTAGTTACATATACCATTCCCACTGAATTACATTTATAGCTTTTGAGGACTCCAAATGTTTTGTCCATATGAGTTAACCTTAAATATGGATTTTCATTAATGTGACACCACATTCACTGCGGTGGTGGTTCTGCAGTAGTGTTGTCGCCTCACAGTTAAATGTTGCCCATTCAATTCTCAGTTAGAGCGTCTTCTGTGTGGCAACATGTGTGAATGGGTGTTCCTTTGTTGAAGGTTGTCCATTAGGCCTGGCAAGCCAGCACGTAAGAATCTACTGCCAATCATTAGCGGACCAGAGTTCTGCTGTTGCGACCCCTAACTGGGAAAAGCCAAAAGACACAAACAATTAATGTGACAGCACATTCTGCAAAAACATAAAGCAAAGTCCCCTTTATAGGTTCATAGGTTCATAGGTTCATACTAGGCTATCTGCCCTAGGGCATTTATAAGCCTAGCCAGAGTTGTGTGGCTTTCACCACCCCTTAGGTTGAAGAATACTATACCCATTAGTCTGCTGTGCCTCTGTCCAGCAGTGATACAGAGATGATCCCCGGGGTAAACCTACGATCTCCCATCCACTGGTCAAGATTCCTCTTGAACAGAGCCAGCGAAGTGCTCTCTCTCACATGGACCGGGATTCTGTTCCACAGCATAGGGAGTCTCTGGGTGATGAATCTGTCCCTCCAGCACGTCCTATTTATATCCGTGTTGAGGTTTAAGTCTCTTGCTCTTGTGGCTCTGGTGGATTTGGATTTTTTGAGGTGGAGCATGTCCATTAATTCTGGGTTGGACATGGCCTTGTATGTCAGGCACAGGTCACCTCTGAACAGATGGTATGTGACTGAATAGAGCTGGAGTTTCTTCAGTCGGGCAGCATATGGCATATTTTTGAGCCCCTTTATCCTTTTGGTGAGGAACTTTTGGGGTCTTTCCAATTGCTGCAGGTGTCGTGTAAGATACATTCCGAATGGGGCATTGTACTCAATCATTGGTCTGATAAGTGAAGAGTACAGGGGAACAATGACTTCCCTTGATCTGGATGTGAATCCCTTCATAATCAGGTGGGCAATGTAGAAGGTCCTCCTAACCACTTTGGCAATGTGAGTGTCAAAAGAAAGGTTACTGTCAACTTGGGTCCCCAGGTCCCTGATAACCTCTTCTGTGCTTAATGGATTGCCACCTATGTGGTAACTTGGGGTTACCTTGTTTTTACCAAAGGGTATGACTATACATTTTTTGGCATTTAGCTTAAGGCCATGGCTCTGGCACCAGTTATCTGTTTCTATGAGACCTCTCTGAAGGATATCTGTGTCTGATGGATTTTCAACTATGGCGCCCAGTTTGCAGTCATCTGCAAACTTTGTCAGCCACAATCCTCCTATGTTTGCCTGCACTTCTGTAAAGTAGATACCGAACAAGAGGGGGCCCAGGACTGAGCTCTGTGGGACACCGCTTGTGACCGGCTTGGACTCTGACATGGCACCAGCAACTCTAACCCTGTGGGTTCTGTCCTTGAGCCAGTTTGCAACCCATCTTGTGACATATGGGTTTACATTTAAGCTGGGGAGCTTTTCTATGATACCCAAGTGGGGTATTGTGTTGAAAGCTTTTGCAAGGTCAAGGTAGGCTGTGTGAACTGCCTTACCCTCATCAATGGCCTTGGTGACTGTTTCAAAAAAGTCGACCAAGTTCAAGAGGCATGATCTGCCCTTGACAAAGCTGAATTGGGTAGGATCCAATGTCTGTAGGTCCCCTATGTCATTATTTATGAGTTCCATTATGATCCTCTTCATAGCTTTGCAGACCAGGCTTGTTAAGCTTATGGGGCAGTAATTACAAGGGTCCATAGAAGCACCACCTTTGTGGAGTGGGACCACAGTTGCCGTACGCCACTCTTTGGGTACGTATCCTGTGGTAAGGCTAAGATTAAACAGCAGCCTTATGTGTGGGTTTAGTTCCTCATTGAGTTCGTGTAGCACACAGCCGGGGACACCATCCGGTCCCATTGATGCTGTGTTTTCAGCTTTAGAGAGAGTAGCTCTCACCTGGGCATTTGAGATGATTGGGAGGCTACACTCTGCTGGGATAGATATTTCTCCTTTGGGGAATTTCACTGAACCTGTCTGCCAGTATGTTTGCAATGTCTGTGGGTTCAATGATTTTTGTATCATTTTGGACTAATTCTGAGCATATCTGGGAGTTTCCACCCAGATTTCTAACATAGCTAAAGAAGGCCTTATGATTGTCTTTTGAGTCCTTGGCAATTTTTCTCTCAAAGTTGGCCTTGGATGATTTTATGAGTGATCGTAGTTTTTTACTAGTATTGATCAGAGATGTCTTCCCTTTTAGGGATTTTGCTCTATCTTGTAGTAGCTTTCTCCTCTTGTTGTAAAGTTTGTTTATGGCTGGGGTCCACCAGATCGGGCACTTGCCTTTGGTGGAAAGGGTCTTGATTTTATTTGGGATTGCTTGATCCATGCAATCCTGGTGGTGCTCATAGAAAGCATTTGTAAGGGATTCAGCAGCATGGGTTGTGGTTTCCAATGGCTCAGGGGCCTTGAAGGATACCACACCAGTCTTAAGAAGTGTGAAGTTGGCTTTTGAGAAGTTCTTCACTGTGGTCTTTTTTGTTGGGGGTGGGGCGGGATGTGGATCTCCAGTGAGATTAGTTTATGGTCTGATCTCACCATTGAGGGATATACTTCCGGTGTGGAGCATTTTGTCCCCATGTTTGTGATGATCAGGTCTAGTATATTTTCACCTCTTGTGGGAATGGTGACAAGTTGTTCCATAGCATTTGAGTTTATGAACTCCAGGAACCTTTGGGCTAGGGTATTGGGGCTTGAGTAATGTTCCCAGTCTATGTTTGGGTAGTTGAAGTCACCCAATATGATGGTGTTTGGAGAGACATTTATACTCTCCAGTGTCTTCAGGAAGGCTGTGTGGGGTTCCTGAGTTTGAGAGGGTGGCCTGTAACATGCTACAAACTGTAGAGCAGTTTTGCCTATGGTTAATTGCACCTGAATGGTCTCTGATGCTTCATGAGTTGCCACCAGCCTGGAGGTGTGGGTATCCTTGATGAATATGGATACACCCCCTCCTTTTGTGGTACAGTCCGGGTTTTGGGGCCGGAACGCATGATATGAGGTAAAACCTGATAGTGCCGGGGTGCTCTCAGGAGCCTTGAACCAGGTTTCAGTCACAGCACAGACATCGATGTTCTCCATACTGAGGAGGGCTTTGAGGGCATGCATCTTGAGATTTAGACTTCTGGCATTGAGCAGCATTACCCTTAGTTTTTTTCCATTATTGTTTTCTAGGGCGGTGGGTTTAGAATTTGAGCCTTGTCTAAAAAAGGCACTATGGGGGTGGCAAGAGCCTTTGCCAATATCCAGAAACCCAGGGGTGACAGGTGCAAGCCGTCCCTTGTGAAGCAGCGTGGCTTGTCAAGCATGTCATTCCAGGCAGACAGACATTGGATCCCCTTAGAATGACACCAGAAATTAAGCCAATTATTAAAACTGATAATTTTGTCTCTGTATTGTGGCATAATTCTTGGTGAAGGTAGGATACTGCTCAGGGTCAGGGTCATACCAGCCTGGGCTACATAATCTGAGAGCTCCTTTATGTCTCTTTTCATGTAGTCCAGGGAGGTACGTCTCAGGTCATTCACACCGGCATGGACAATGACTGAGTCATACTTGTACTTGCTGTGGAGTGACCTGAGTGCTTGTGTTATGTGGTGGATTCTAGCACCCGACATGCAGCTTACTGTGACCCTCTCCTTGTTCAGTCTGGTGAGTGGGACGTCAGTGTGTCTGACTATGGAGTCACCTATGACAAGTGTGTCTGGCATTGTGTTTGGCCTTAAGGGCTGTGACTGATTTGCACACTGACTTTGTGATCTATGTGTTGCTTGTGTTATGTCATGAGGTGGCAGTTGTTTGGGTGTCTGCTTTGGAGGCCTCTGCTGTTTTGGGAGATTTTTGATCAGTGCCTCCGAGTATGTCTTTGTGTGTTTATGTGTTTGATTTGTAGTTGTGATAGTTCTATGTGAGACTGGGTTTATGGTGTGTGTGGTTACCTTCTCCTCCTGTCTGGTTTTGCCAGTCCTGAGTTGAGAGAACTCAGCCTCCAGTTTGGCTATATAGTTGTATCTCTCCCATGTATTTGTGTTTTGTGGGAGGAGGAGAGGGTTGTCTGTGTACATGAGGCAATTGTAACATTGCCTCAATATTTCCAGATTCACCAGCTGAGCAGGAGAGGACGCTAGCAACTGACCCTTTGACATGCTAGAAGAAATGAAAAGGTTTGCTGTGTAACTGAGTCAGAACAGACCTATAGGGAAGTGGGTACTCAAGGGGGTTTTAAGCTACTGAAGTGCTTAGTATAATATAGAAGTGCTTTACCTGACTAAAAGATGCTTTAGGTACAAGTGCTGAGCTTTACAGATAGAGAATAGACTGTTTAGATTACAAGTAGAGCAGTTCTATGGGAAAAAATAAAGAGCAGACTTTACAGAGCCAAAAATAGTTTAACCTTGTTTAACAGGTGCTGCCCGATGGTGCTCTAGTGGCAACTCCGCACTAAATGCAGAAAAGGCAATAAGTCAGTAGTACAGGCTAGCACACTTTAGTGGGCGGCCAAACAATTAAATTAAACAGCAAACAAACACTTTTCGACTTGAATTAGACTAATTTCGACTAAAATGTACTTTTAAGTGCAGATAATAAAAATGCAGTAAATAACTATGAAAACAGTTAAAGCTTGCTCTAGGTAAGCAGTAGAAGGTAAAACAAATATAAAAACAGCAGGATACTTAATCAGGAAAGCAGTCGCTTTTTTTCAGTTCTCTGTAGCCAGGAAGACTCAACAGGACCACGTGGAGCTGTGTCTGAGCAATATGGCTTCAAAAAAAATGCCAGAGGCAGATTTTAACCAGGGAACTTCAAAAGAGCTAGAAATGGTCCAAAATGATCAATTACTACAGCTTCTTGTGCTGAGGTCACTTCCCTCAAGGACAGGTAGGCTATTCAAGGCTCCCCACTCCCACTGGTGAGCTAAGAAACTTCCTTCTATCCAAGTAAGGCAATGGACAACACAGGAACTACAACACAGCCCAGGATACAGCAAGGCCTGTAAACTGGTCTAACTAGTTTAGGAGAGGCAGGAAAACAAGGAAATTTTTTTTTGTTTTTTTTGTTTTTAAATAGAAACACACAGAAATGCAGAAAAGGCAATAATTCAGTAGTACAGGCTAGCACACTTTAGTGGGCAGCCAAACAATTAAATTAAACAGAAAACAAACACTTTTCGACTTGAATTAGACTAATTTCGACTAAAATGTACTTTTAAGTGCAGATAATAAAAAATGCAGTAAATAACTATGAAAACAGTCTGACAGTGTGGTTATTCACATTTTTGTAATTAATTTCTAACTTGGATTTCAGGTTGGAAACCTTTTTTTGAAAACAAACCTCAGTTTTAGCAAGGACCCGATTACCTTAAATAACTTTCCAATTTTCTTTAAACACTTCCCTAATGGAAGCATGACCAACAGTCATTTCCTTTCTACACACAGCTAATCGGAGGAAGGGCACTGAGCTAAACTCTGAGCTGTAATATATAATTTTAAGTATCCTGCTTTTTGCTCATTTTTAGTAGTTATTGCTCATAGATATTTATAGCACTTTTATTGTCTGCTGCATACTTTTTATTGTATTTTATAGCTATAAACTAATCTGCATGGTTGTTCTAAATAGTTCTGTGTCACAGGGCCTGATAAATAAGGTTTTTACTGTCATACTGTAAATCTTTTCTAGCAAGTTTTTGTTCTGATTTCCTGTGAAGGTGTGTATCATATAACCTGGTGGCTTTGCAGTAGCCTGCTCCTACTGCAAATTTGATTTGGGACACTCTTCCCAGTCTAGTGTCACTAGCTCATTCTACCTAATACAGAGAGAACATTTGAAAAGGCCAACAACTGTATTTGCTTTAATACTGCTACACACTCAAGTGTGCTAGCTTGCACTGCATTTGAATTGTTTTAGTGCTGTTTTAACTGCTTTGTTGTAAAAAAAATTCTAAATTTTAAGCTTGTTTCCTGCCTTTCCTGTAACTAGATTAGTCCGGATACAGATTTGCTGTATCCAGGTGTTTGTAAGCTTCTGAGCCCTCGAGCCTTTTTGTGTTGCAGGGAAGCCTATCTATCACAAGACAAATAGTTTCTGACCCAGAAATTGTAGTTTATTGGCCATTTGGGCAGTTTTTCCATCTCTTACAACTTTCTGCTTTAAAAGCCCACATTTGTGCTTGTTTCCCACCTTTCCTGTTACTAGTCTAGTCCAGATACAGATCTGCTGTATCCAGGACTGTTTGTAAGCTTCTGATGGTGTCAAAGTCTGCTCTTCAATTTTTTTCCCTTAGATCTACTAGTTCTCTCCTCTCTTCCACTTTTAATAGCTTATTAATCTAGCACTTTACAAGATTTCTTGTAGCAATTATTGTAGCATGCAAATGTGCATTTTGAGATTAGACTTCTAGTGTTGAACAGCATGACCTTCAGATTGCATTTGTTTGTAGCTGTTACAGTGGTAATTTGGTCTTTGGAACACTGTCGAAAAACGGCACTACAGGGGTGGCAAGAGCCTTGTCTAGTATCTGGAAGCCCAGGGGTGACAGATGCAGGCCATGTTTGGCAAAGCATCGAGTTCTGTCAATCATGTCATCCCAGGCAGACAGATGCTGAATTCCCTTAGAATGACAACAGAAACTTAGCCAATTGTTGAACTCAATCATTTTCTGCTTGTACTGTGGTATCATTCTGGGTGATGGTAGGATGCTGCTCAAAGCTAGGGTCATACCCGCCTGGGCTACATAATCCGAGAGCTCTTCCATGTCTCTTTTCATGTAGTCCAGGGAGGTGCGTTTCAGGTCATTTGCACCCACATGTACGATGACAGAGTCATATTTGTACCTGTTGTTGAGGGGAACTGAGTTTGTGCTTTATGTGGCGGATCCTAGCGCCTGACAGGCAGCTGACTGTTACTTTTTCCTTATTCAACCTAGTGAGTGGGACAACAGTGGACTAGACTAGTAACAGGAAAGGCGGGAAACAAGTACAAATGCAGGCTTTTAAAGCAGAACGTTGTAAGAGATGGAAAAACTGCCCAAACAGCCAATAAACTACAATTTCTGGGTCAGAAACCATTTGTCTTGTGATAGATAGGCTACCTAGTGCTTATCATTCCCAATGATAAGCTAGAAGGCTTCTCTGCAACACAGAAAGGCTCAGGGGCTCAGAAGCTTACAAACAGTCCTGAATACAGGAAAGGCAGGAAACCAGCTTAAAATTTAGAATTTTTTTTACAACAAAGCAGTTAAAACAGCACTAAAACAATTCAAATGCAGTGCAAGCTAGCACACTTGAGTGTGTAGCAGTATTAAAGCAAATACAGTTTAAATAAATGAAATGTATTCAAAATGTATCCTGAACTGAATTCAATTATTGTTTTATTCAACTCTGAACAGTTAAAAAGTGCCAAAAAATATACTTATGAGCTGAGAAGCACAATCAGTCAGAACACAGGGAGATTGTAGCAAAGTTTTGTTTTTTTTTAGTAAGTGGGAAGGAGGGAAGAAGGAGCAGAAGATAATTCAAGATAATTCAAGGTTAAGAAAGGTTAAGAAACTAAGTGGGTTGGCCTTCTCAAATGTTCTCTCTGTATTAGGTAGCATGAGCTAGTGACACTAGACTGGGAAGAGTGTCCCAAATCAAATTTGCAGTAGGATCAGGCAACTGCAAAGCCACCAAGTTATATGATACACTCCTTCACAGGAAATCAGAACAAAAACTAGCTAGAAAAGATTTACAGTGTGACAGTAAAAACCTTATTTATCAGACCCTGTGAGGCAGAACTATTTAGAACAACCATGCAGATTAGTTTATAGCTATAAAATACAATAAAAAGTATGCAGCAGACAATAAAAGTGCTATAAATATCTATGAGCAATAACTAATAAAATGAGCAAAAAACAGGATTCTTAAAGTTATATATTACAGCTCAGAGTTTTGCTCAGTGCTCTTCCTCCGATTAGCTGTGTGTAAAAAGGAAATGGCTGTTGGTCATTCTTCCATTAGGGAAGTGTTTAAAGAAAATTGGAAAGTTATTTAAGGTAATCTGGTCCTTGCTAAAACTGAGGTTTGTTTTCAAAAAAGGTTTCTAACCTGAAATCCAAGTTAGAAATGAATTACAAAAATGTGAATAACCACACTGACAGATTAAAGGGGACTTTGCTTTATGTTTTTGCAGAATGTGCTGTCACATTAATGAAAATCCATATTTAAGGTTAACTCATATGGACAAAACATTTGGAGTCCTCAAAAGCTATAAATGTAATTCAGTGGGAATGGTATATGTAACTAAGTGCTCTATCTAGTGACTGTAATGTAGTTGATCAGTGTTGGGTGTATCTTATACATTTTAAGTACTCTTTTATCCATAAATGTGGGATACTATCAAATGCTTTTTTGTAGTCAGTCCATGCCATACTTAAATTCTTCATCTTTTTACAGTTCTCCACTATGACTTTATTTAACAACAAATGATCCTTTGTGCCATATGACTTTCTTTTATTGCCCTTTTGTTTTACTGCCATAATTGAGTTTTCTTCTAAATGACTACAAACTCTGTTGACATCAGTTTCCATGTATAGTTTATACGTTGTCAAAGGCAAGTTATTGGACTATATTTTTTAGGGAAGCTTGCAGGTTCCCCCTTAAGTAAGAGCATTGATTTTCTTGCTATTAGCCAGGTTGGTGTCTGTTCAGGCTGTGCATATAAATAGTTCTTACTCATGGCTAAATCTTCATGCAAAGATGTTAATACGTTTAAACAAAGTAAGGTACTGCTTCTGGGCCTGGGTTTTCCAATTAGACGATTTTTTTAAATTTGTTTCAATCTCTCTGGCTGATACTTCATCCCATTTCATATCCTATGCCTTTAAATGTCTTCTTTTTTTCTTTCACTTCTTCTGTCCATTTAGCATCCTTGTTATGTTCCACAGGATCTTCATAGATACTGCTCCAAAATGTATCTATTTATTCTTTGGCAGTCTTTCAATGCATTTTACCTTGTTTCTCAGTTCTCTGTAAAACCTTTTTGGGTCATCAATAAATGGCTTATTTTGTACTTTTCTTTATATTTATCTGTGTATCGTCTAAATTTGTCCATGTGTGCTGAGATCTTTAGTTTATTTGCAATAGTGCATGACAGATTCTGGTCAGTTCTAGTACTGTGCATTGCTTTTATCATGTCTATCTTTATTAGTATTTTTGTTGATCTGTTCCCTCTTCTATATTCTTCTAACAGTGACACCTCAGATCTTAATTGCCTTACAGTTTTCTCTGTTTGATACTTCCATGTCAGTATTCGTTTTCTCCCATTCCTTTCCCTCACTACCCTGTGTTCTTGTGGTAGAACCTTGTCAGTTATTAATTTAGCTGCACAGTAATATATCCTGTTTACTTCTGTTATATCACATAGATCTATAGGTGCAGACCTAATTACTGTGTTTATTTGTTTTATCAAACTTCTGACTTTTTGGGTTTTATTGACCTTCTGCAGTCTATTTCTTTCATTGACCTTAATATGTCTATCTATGTCTAGTAAATCAAACAACTCTTCTCTTAGCTTATTTTCTTGTAAACTGAGGGCACATTTTTGGTATTTAATTTCCTGCGGGCATTCTATAGAAAGTTCTATAGCATCTTCCAGTGGCACACTCTCTTCAATTTCATCCTGTGCCAGCCATTGCTCTATCATATGGGAACTCACTGGCCTATCACTCCTCCACATTGACTGCATCAGATTTTCCACAGTTTGCTGCTCCTCCCCTTGCTGTCTATCTTCAAAGTTAACATTTATAGTGGTCTCCTGTGGAAGGCTCCAAAATATCTTCATGTGGAACCTTACCAGTTGCTTACTGTTCCACTGGTTTCCCCTTAACTTTGATATACATTGCTCTACCCTGTTGTGGTGCATTCTGAATTAGATTTTCTACACTTTACTTCACAGGTACTCACTCCATTACCTCAGTTTCTATTTTTTTAACTTCTCCATTACTAATTTCCTTTTCTACTTTTCATCCTTGTCTTCTTATGTTTTTGTAGTGTAAAGTTTTCCATGTCTGGATTCCTGTGCCTATATTTCTCTTCTAATATCTTTGGTACTGCTATTTTTGCACTGGTTAGTTTTGTTTTCTCCTTTGCATAAATATTACACCATATTACATTTATTTTTCTTTGCCATGTCCATATTTCTTCTTCAGATGTCTCCTGATATTCCTGCTTCTCCTTACTTTGGGGACTCACTCCATCATGCTGTCATGTAACCTGAATTAGACCTTCTGCACCAAATTCTTTACTTCGCAGGTACTCCGTAATTTCAACTTCTTTTTTTTTACTTCTGCTTTACTAATCTTCTTTTCTACACTCCCTCCTTGTGATATTATTGTGGGGATGGTGTGATGTTGATGTATGCCCAATATTATGCAGACAATGATGTCAGGGCAATTATGCATCCACAGATCCTACAGGTGAGGATGGCATGATTATGATGTATTCTCTGGATTCCACTTATTAGGATAATTTAATGTTGATGTATAAGTCAGGATGGCAGGACAATGATGTATTCCCCAGATTCTGCAGGAAAGGAGTTTGATTACTATTGTTGATACAGTAGATAACTGGGATATGCATTACATATTAAATGTAAACACATGTTCCTGTAATTAGGATGTAGCATGCATCTTATCAATGTAGTCCAGGTGGTATGATTTCTACATGGCACTTGCCACAAACTGTGCCCACAAGTGGCCTACTTTGTACCTGTCAAGATGCTCTTAATCCATCACATGGTAGGGTCCTGCACATCTGGATTTGTCAATGCTGCCAAAGGCTGTGTGGTATGTAGCTCCTTCATCCACTGTATCTCCTCTCTGTATTATCTCAATAGTGTACTGTGCTGTAGCTAGTCTGTTGATGTTTTCTTTTTTTCCCCTTCATTAAGCTGTTTTTATAAGTGCACTACCTTCCACTATGCTAATCAGTGCATACATTTGAAATATTTAATTGATTGATAACATATGATTAATTATGTATGTATGTATTTGTTAAACAGGGACAACTACTGGTTCAGCTAGACCATTTTTGGGCTTAGTCTGTGGAAAGATGGCATGCAGCCAATGAACTTATGGCATAAATGCAATGGAAAAATTCAGTAATATTCAAAGAATGTAGCACAGTAATTAGGCGCATAAGTATTAACACGGTTATTCCTACTGTACAAAAAATGCAGAAGTAGATTAATTTATATTCTAACAATAACCTGAAGAAGTGTAAAGTAGGATACATTATATCCAGGTAAAGTTGTCAAATTTACACTGAGAACAGTGTACATAATGATGAAGTGGAAGGGAGAGGCATGGCAGCTGACTTAGGAGTAGAATGGGCAGACATTGGGTACAGTTGGTAGGAGGGATACTTAGAGAGGAAATAGAAAAATTACAGATAGGGAATAATCAATAGCAGTAGGTTTGGCAATGGGAGAAGTGCCATAGATTAGCAATAATTATATCAGACCCATACTGCTTAGTAACATGCCATAAATATTCATAAATAGTATTCAGCTTTCTGGCACACAGTTATACATTATACCAATGCTTGTGTGCAAGCTGCTCTTTTTTTCTTGCTTAGTAACTGCATGGAAAGGCTGTACAAGTCTGTCTAAATCGCTGTACTGCTCATTTACAAATAGTAACATTTTCTTGATTGTTACATGACTTTCCATTAGTTTGTTATGATTTGCACTGACTGTTTACAATATTTTAAGTATGTATGTATCCCACCTGCTAATACGTAACTGGACTGTATCCCTAACTCAAAGTATGAGGAACTCAGGATGGGATTCATTCAAAATGAATTGATGTGAAAATGTATTCTTTGCTTTGCAGTGTAGCCCACCACTTAAATGCCACCTTCAAAAAAATTTGTTTGATAAGGGGAACTGCAGTTCTCTCCCTTAGGTCTGCTAGTTCTCTCCTCTCCTGCACTTTTACCAGCTTATTAGTCTAGCACTTTACCATACCAGACTTCTTGTAGCAATTATTGTAGCACACAAAAGTGCTACCAGCACTAAATGTTCTACAAGGAAACAGCTCCAATACTTATTATTAATGCCCAACCCTCCAGGCATGTCTAAAGGTCAGTTCCTTGTGCTTTCTCCTATTAACCTGGTAAACTTGGGTATCCTGAGGCAATGTAGCAACTACCGCATGTACATTGGCAACCCACTCCTCTTATCTCCCAACACTCAGACTTGCGAGAGATGCACTTATATATCCAAATTGGAAGCCACACACTCTCCAGCCAAGACTGGAATAGCTGGTGAAGAGGAGAAGGTCAGCACTTGCACTACACCACATGGAACACATAGCCCTCCAGAACACACCCCAGCACTACCTTCACATAAAAACACAAACACACATCCACCTTCACAGAGGCTCTCAATAAAAATCTACCCAAACAGCAGAGACCTCCAAGGTAGAAATGCACTCGACCACCACAACACAATACTAATCATGAGACACATAACTCTCCTAAACAGTGTACCACTCAACCAAAGCCCTTAAGGCAAAACAGCATGCCAAGCACACTAGTCATAGGTGAATCAATAGTGCGGCACATTGATATCCCACTCACTAGGTCGAATAAGGAGAAAGTAACAATCAGCTGCCTGTCAGGTGCCAGAATCCACCACATAACACACGCACTCAGGTCCGTCAACAACAGATACAAATATGACTGTCATTGCACATGTGGGTGTGAATGACCAGAGACATACCTCCCTGGACTACATGAAAAAAGACACAGAGGAGCTCTTGGATTATGTAGCTCAGGTTATGACCCTAGCCCTGAGCAGCATCCTACCATCACCCAGAATGATACCACAGTACAAGCAGAAAATGATTGATTTCAACAATTGGTTAGAACAGTATCTGTCTGCCTGTAATGACATGACTGACAGACCTCGATGCTTTGCCAGAGATGGCCTGCATCTGTCACTCCTGGGATTCCGGATACTGGCCATGGCTCTTGCCACCACTATAATGCCTTTTTTAGGCAGTGTTCCAAAGACCAAATTATCACCATAACAGCTAGAAACAAATGCTATCTGAGGGTCATGCTGCTCAATGCTAGAAATCTAAATCTCAAAATGCACCTGCTTGAAGCACTCCTTTAAATAGAGAACAGAGACATTTGTGCTGTAACAGAGACCTGGTTCATGTTAGCAGAAAGCACCCACGCACTACCAGGCTATAACTCATTCCACACCTTTCGGTCCCAGAATGAGGACTGAAGCTCCAAAGGTGGTGATGTTTCCATATTCATAAAGGATGCGCATACCTCCAGACTGGTAGCCCAACATAATGCATCAGAGATACTTCAGGTGCAGCTAACATTGGGTAAGACAGCTATTCAGGTCATAGCCTGTTATAAGTCCCCAACCATTTCCCAAGACTCACACTTCATGTTCCTAAGCACCCTGGAGAATATTAGATTTCACACTAACACTCTCATAATGGGCAACTGCAACTCCCCTCCACTAACTGGGAAAACTATTCATGTACCAATGCACTTGCCCAGCGTTTACTGGAATTCATTAATTCCAATGCCATGGACCAGCTTGTTCTTACCCCCACTAGAGGTAGCAACATCCTTGACCTGGTCATTACTAATATGGGCATCTGTTGCTCTACACCAATAGTCAACTCTTCCCTGGTTAGATCCAACCACAAACTAATCACCTTGGAAATACACATCCCTCCCACCCCCCCACCCCCCACATAGGTAACCACCAGGAAAAAACTATCCAAAGCTAACTTTGGGTTCCTAAAAACAGAGGTGGCTAACTACACAGCACCCATGCAAATGGATAATAGTAGCATGACTGCCGAATCATACACCAATGCACTGTATGAACACATACACAAATGGATGGATCTCGCCATACCCAATAGAACCATAATGCTTTCCTCCAAAAAAAGGAAGCCAGTCTGGTGGTGCAAGTCATAAACAAACTCTACAACAGAAGGAGCAAACTGCTGCAGAATAAGTTGAAGTCCAAAGACTGCAAAATTCCCTTATCAGCCTCAAAAAAATGTTTATATCCCTCATCAAAGCCTCTAAAGCTAGCTATGAAAACAGAATTTCAGCAGATAGTAAAGACAGCCACAAGGCCTTCTATAGTTCTGTAGAGAATCTCCACAGCAATACCCAGATTTGCTCTGAGCTACTGCACAATGGTACCTCCCATACTGAATCAACAGATATTACCACTATACTGGCCAACAGATTCAGTGCCAACTTTACCCCCTGTACCCCCCAAGGGACCAGTCACAATACAAGTAGACTGCCAGGCACCCAGTATTACTGCTCCACAGGTTAAAACAGCAATGTCCAAGGCCAGTAATACAGCTTCTATGGGACCTGACAATATCCTGGCTGTGTTCTACATGAACTACAGAGTGAACTGGAATCTCACCTGTGTGCCCTGTTCAATCACAGCCTCACCTCAGACTTTGTCCCTAAAGAATGGTGCACTGCTATAATCATCCCTCTCTACAATTGAGGAATGACTACAGACCCTGGGAACTATCGCCCCATTAGCCTGACAAGTCTGATATGCAAAGCTATGGAATGCATCATCATGGACCTAATAAACAAGGATATAGTGAATCTCCAAACTCTGGCTCCCACACAGTTTGGTTTTGTGAAGGGTAGATCATGCCTGCTTAACTTGGTCGACTTCTTTGAGTCAGTCACCAGAGCTGTGGATGAAGGCAAGGAGGTTCATACAAACTACCTTGATCTGGCCAAGGCCTTTGATATCATTCCCCACTTAGGAATCATAGAAAAACTCACTAAGCTAGGCATCAACCCCTATATCACTAGGTGGGTTGCAAACTGACTCACAGATGGAATCCACAGTGTGAAAGTAGCTCACTCCAAGTCAGGCTGCTGACCAGTCATGAGTGGAGTCCTAAAGGGATTAGTCCTGTGTCCTCACCTGTTTGGGATCAACTTCTTTGAAGTCCAGGCCAACATGAAGGGAGTGTGGCTGACAAAGTTGCAGACAACTGGAAGCTGGGAGACATTATTAACTCCCTAAGTGATGCTGACATCCTACAGAAAGGCCTCACTGAGACCAGCGACCGGTGTAAGAACCATGACCTTAAGCTCAATGCAAAAAAAATGTGTCATCATCCATTCTTGGAAATATCCAGTTCCCATGAATTACATCGATGGTAGTCCACTGAACACAGAAGGTGTTATAAGAGATCTGGGAACACTGGTTGACAGCAACCTCTCTTTTGACCATCACATTGCCACTGTGGTCAGAAAGTCCTTTTATGTGGCACATCTCATTACTAAGGGTTTTGCATCCAGGAAGAAAGAGGTCATTGTCTCCCTCTACCCTTCCCTCATTAAGCCAGTCATCGAGTATAATGCCCCATTTGGCATGTACCTCACTAGACACCTGCAACAACTGGAGAGGCCACAAAAGTACCTCACAAAGAAGATCCTATGCTTAAACACTTGTCCTATACGGACAGACTCAAAAAACTCCAGCTATTCTGTCTCATATTGCCTACTTAGAGGGGATCACTGCTTGACTTACAAAGCCATGTCTGACTCAGCTCTGTTAGAAATGCTACATATAAAGAAATCCTAATCCCTCCACACCAGACACTCCAGGGACCTCAATCTCATTATCACAATCAACAGAATATGCTGGAGGGACAGGTGCATAACCCAGAGACCACCCATGCTATCGTATAGACTTCCCATACATGTCAAATAGAGCACCTCACTGGCCCTCTTCAAGAGAAATCTTGATGAGTGAATAGGAAATAGAACATTCACCCCAGGGATCACTCCAGTGGCTCTAATCGACAGATGCACTGGGTACTAAGGTCGGGTGGCACGATGCCAGGGTAATCCTATGGGCTAGACTTGTAAAGGCTCCATGGTCATTAGCCTAGTACACACTTTTGAACCTATGAACCTAGTTCCTGCTTTCATGCAAAATTATTTACAAAACAATGAATCATTGTGGAAGCCCATACCCCCATGTAGCATTGCAGAATAATTCACAAATAGGCTATTTATGCAGCTATTTAATGTACTCTTTTCATGGTGCTGGAATAGGCCATACTACATGCCTAGCAAATCCAGTCACATAGAAAGCAAGAGGCAGAGGAGATCCAGGTGCTGATGTGCTGTCTGGATGTGGAACAAATTCCTCCTTGCACGATTCAACAAACATAATGCATTAACATGTGCAAACACGTGTCCAATGTGAGACTGAGGTGTTGGAGCCTCAATGCCTAGCTATATTCTAAATTATAGTATACATCCACTCTGAGTTTTAGGGGGTTCCTTCGTCTTCAGAACTGGAAGGAATATTCATCAATAAATAATAAAAGTCTAATTACCATTCTGTTTTACTATAGTTGGTAGCAAAGCACAAGTCTATATTAATTTTTAAACTGATTTGAGGAAATATTACCAGAGTTTTAGTGATGTTTACAAACCATAATGCCACTCCATTATCAGTATGGTGTGGTATATATCAGCACAAAAGGTTTCTTCCAATTGGTTTACATCCTAAGTGTAAGTTTATGTTGTCTGAGCTACAAAAACACTAAGAAAGTAAGCATATCTTTTAAATCAAAATGTAAGAATTTAATGTGAAAAATATCAAATCAGAGTAAGACAACTGAGTGCTAAAAATCAGAGAAAATGCACAGAAGCAAACAATGAAAACTTGCTATATTTTCATACTTCTGATTAAATTATTTAATGAGTTTTCCTGTTTGCATTCTATCTTTATTTCATAGGAACCCCATTTAGTTGTGAGCAAATCCATGGCAGAATCAGCATGGTTAAGGTTAAGGTTAAGGTTAAGGTTGGGAGGGTGGCTTAATGGCTAAGGTGTTTGCCTTACAAACACAAGGTGCAGGATGTGAATCTCACAAGAGATAATTGGCTAGGTTTAAAATGGCTCGCAAGGGCAGTTAGCCTAGTACTAATCTATGAATGAATGCAAATAAATTGTAATGACTCTAAGTAATTCTGTAAGGAACATGAACCATGCTCAGTTGGTATGTAAAAGGCCATACAATAAAGATTTGTGGTTTGATTCTGATATTACAGCAGCACACCATTATATTTATCTTAGCTCTGGATGTATTTTGTGCTTGTAATACTCATTGCCTTTAGTCATGATAAAGTGAAAAGCCTTACTAAATATTAAAAATGCAGAATATTTGCAACAAGAGAGAAGGAAATGGAGAAGGAGACAGAGACAGTCATCAGACTACAGGACTAAAATAAGTTAGGAGTGAGGAAAAGAACAGGTAATGATAGTGTGACACTTATTAGTCAATTAGGTAATAGCTATAGCAGACTAGTGATAAAACTACCAAACTACTGGTGTGTGTGTGTGTGTGTGTGTGTGTGTGTGTGTGTGTGTGTGTGTGTGTGTGTGTGTGTGTGTGTGCGGGTGTGTGCGCGTGCCTGTGTGTGCACGCACGTGTGGGTGCGTGCGTGCGAGTGTGTGCGCCGAACATTTCCTCAGGACTTGGCAGTTGTGAGCCTGTTGTGTCTCAGAAAAAGATTATTTTGGAGATGCAGTGTAAATCCTATTATATTTGTACCGATCGTACTTTTGGATACATTTAACCTTGGCCCACTGGCACTTGGTTTCCATTTCATTACACACTACACACAAAGATAGTAATAGTAATTCACGGAGTGCAGGAAGTGCTGCAATCTTTCTGTTGGATACAAGAGGTTCATCACCTTTTGTTTCAGTGAATGTGCTTCGACACATCTTGACAGAACAAGTGGCAATTGAGAAATGAGTCATAGCTCAGGCTATTGCTATTTAGCTCAATGAGGTATCATCAGCTCTTCAAGAGTACCCCTGATTTTTGGTCTTGTGATGTTTACTTGTAACAGCCAAACTTGGAATATCTAAGCAATGAATCAACATATTATAAATGGGTTTGAATGCAGTATAAATAAAAATGCTACACAAAAATGCAAGTGGCAAGGTTGAGTATACTTCCATATAAATTGCTATGTACTTATGTATGTGGATGTTTTCTTTTCCTATCTGCATTTAATGAAACAGGAAGCTGTTGTTTTGAGCTTAAAAAAAATCAATGTTTTTTTCTGTTCTTCACATTCTCTGAAGTAATTTAGTCATTTTCCAAAACAGTTTTTAAAATATGTATCCTCTGAAACAGATGACCAGAAATAGTTCAGCAAATAATATAATACATATTTAAATAGAATGTTCAGTTTTCCTCACCATTTAAACTGTATTTTAGTTTTAAGATCCATTCCTAAAAATTGCAGTGTAAACCTGCTTTGGAGGTACATGTGTGTGTGTATGGGAAATTACTTATATCTACATTATTGTGATAAAAAAAAAAATTAAAATTAACAAACTCCCAAGCAAATAAACACCACCGCAACCACAAAGCTATCTCCCACACATATACCTGTGCTAAAAAATTAATAATAAACATAGCTGATGAAATGGCAGTTTGACATTAAATCCTATTTCCTCTTTCATTTGACTGATAAGCAAATTGAAGAACCAGCAGAAAACACACACACACACACACACACACACACACACACACACACGTCTTTGTGCAGTTATCCATATATCTATTTTTCTTTATGTAAGCAATTATTCCTATTTTTTGCTCATTTCATTATGCACACAAGAACAAAGAGGAAACCAGAGACTAGTTTAATCATATCACATATGTAAGAGACATAACTTGGTTCAGGATTAAACATTTTGTGGTCTGAATAAAATTGTTTAGTTTACATGATGTAGTACAGTTCATGTGACGCTCAACAACTTAGAATTTAAAGAGCTTTGTGATTATATAATAAGCAGAACTTGTTGGCTGATGCATCAGTGAAATTTGTCAGTAAACCTTAATGCAGAATGTTATATTTTTTCATAAGTAATTGATAAACGCAATCTGACTGGGCCAGTAAAAAACATAAGCCAATAAATGTACCTTCACCCAATGGAATTACATCTAATTATGTATTAGGGATGCGCAGGAAATGTGGTGCAGAGGCTAATACACATTCAGAGCTGGCTTATATGTGACCACTGTGGTCGACAAACAGTAGTACAATGGTCGATATACATCAAAAGTGGGATTAGATATGACTAAGGAGGCACAGGACATAGGAGGTGTGATGCAGTGGTCAATATGCAAATTTAGAATGAGATTGTGAGTAGACAAATTTCATAACGATGACACAGTAGTTAATATGAACTCAGTTTGGGAAAGTATGCTGCTATGGGGACAAGGAAATTGTGGCGCTGTGGTTACCAAACAGTCACAAATGGACTGTGTATCTCTCTCTAATATATATATATATATATATATATATATATATATATATATATATGTATGTATTCCCTTCACACACTCAAAGTTTCAAAACTTCAAACTGCAAATGGTTGAGACCATAAGATCAAAGTTTTGAAACTTCAAATGTTTTGAATGGTGATTAACGCACAGCACGGAATGCGAAATTTACCATTTTCCTCAATATAGTGTGATTTTAGAGTTGGTATATTTATTTAGTAGAGGGTGTGGGGGGGGTGCAAGCCCCCCTGCAAAAATATATAAAAAAGTTGTTTTTATTTTTTCATTACAATTTTGAAGTTTCAAGACTTTGATCTTATGTTCTCGACCATTTGCAGATCAAAGATTTGAAAATTTCAGATTGTAAAGCAGATAAATGGATGTATGACTATCCATCGGAAATTTACCTTATTAAATAGCAAGTGATCAAATTTTAATCAAGCTTTTCTGCACCCCCACTAAAACTATATATCATCTCCAAGATCATAATACAGTGTGGAAAGGACAAATTCCCTTTTCCCCACTGTACAGCAATCTCACATTGACAAAAATCCTGGTACATGAGATCAGCTGTACCAACTTGTCCATTCAACATTTTGCCAGTTGTTACTATCTCATGTATATGTATGTGTGTGCGTGTGTGTGTGTGTGTGTGTGTGTGTGTGTGTGTGTGTGTGTGTGTGTGTGTGTGTGTGTATATATATATATATATATATATCTATATATATCTATATATATATATATATATATATATATATATATATATATATATATATATATATATATATATATATATATATATATATATATATATATATATATATATATATATATATATATATAATCTTCTTTCGGCTGTTCCCGTTAGGGGTTGCCACAGCGGATCATCTGTTTTTATTTCTTCCTGCCCTCTGCATCTTGCTCTGTCACACCAACCACCTGCATGTCCTCTCTCAACACATCCATAAACCTTATCTTAGGCCTTCCTCTTTTCCTATTACCTGGTAGCTTCATCCTTAGCATCTTTTTCCCAATATATTCAGCATCCCTCCTCAGCACATGTCCAAACCAATGTAATCTTGTCTCTCTGGCTTTGTCTCCAAACCTTCCAACCTGAGCTGACCCTGTAATATACTTATTCCTAATCCTGTCCATCCTCGTCATACCCAGTGCAAATCTTAACATCTTTAACTCTGCCACATCCAGATCAAACTCCTGCCTTTTTGTCAGTGCCACTGTCTCCAACCCATATAACATAGCTGGTCTCACTACCCTCTTGTAGACCTTCCCTTTCACTCTTACTGGTACTCATCTGTCACAAATCACTCCTGACACTCTTCTCCACCCACTCCATCCTGCCTGTACTCTCTTCTTCACCTCTCTTCCACACTCACCGTTACTCTGAACTATTGATCCCAAGTATTTAAACTCATCCACCTTCGCCACCTGTACTCCTTGCATCCTAACCATTCCTCTATCCTCCCTCTCATTCACACACATATATTCTGTCGTAGTCCTGCTGACCTTCATTCCTCTTCTCTCTAGAGCATATATCCATCTCTCCAGGGTCTCCTCCACCTGTTCTGTACTCTCAGTACAGATCACAATGTCATCTGCAAACATCATAGTCCACGGAGACTCCTGTCTGATCTCGTCTGTCAACCTGTTCATCACCATTGCAAATAAGAAAGGGCTCAGAGCTGATCCTTGATATAACCCCACCTCCACCTTAAACGCATCCGTCAATCCCACTATAGACCTCACCACTGTCACACTACCCTCATACATATCCTGTACCACTCTTACATACTTCTCTGACACACCCGACTTTCTCATACAACACCACAACTCCTCTCTACGCACCCTGTCATATGCTTTCTCTAAGTCTACAAAAACACAATGCAACTTCTTCTGACCTTCTCTGTACTTCTCCATCAACTCTGTAAGAGCAAACATTGCATCTGTAGTGCTCTTTCCCGGCATGAAACCATACTGCTGATAACTAATCATCACGTCCCTTCTTAACCTAGCTTCCACTACTCTTTCCCATAACTTCATGCTGTGACTGATCAATTTTATCCCTCTGTAGTCACTACAGCTCTGCACATCACCCTTATTCTTAAAAATCAGTACCAAAACACTTTTTCTCCATTCCTCAGGCATCCTCTCACTTTCCAAGATTTCATTAAACAATCTAGCTAAAAACTCTACTGCCATTTCACCTAAACACCTCCATGCTTCCACAGGTATGTCATGTGGGCCAACAGCCTTTCCATTCTTTATCCTCTGCATAGCTATCCTTACTTCCTCCTTGCTCATCCATTGTACTTCATGATTCACTATCCCCGTATCATCCAACCTTCTCTCTCTCTCATTCTCTACATTCATCAACCCCTCAAAGTACTCTTTCCATCTCCTCAACACACTCTCCTCTCTTGTGAGTATGTTTCCTTTATTATCCTTTATCACCTTTACCTGCTGCACATCTTTACTAGCTCGGTCCCTCTGTCTTGCCAATCGGTGCTGTTCCTTTTCTCCCTCCTTAGTGTCCAACCTTTCATACAACTCTTCATATGCCTTATCCTTAGCCTTCGCCACCTTTCTCTTTGCCATGCACCTAATCTCCTTATACTCCTGTCTACTTTCTTCATCTCTCCGACAATCCCACTTCTTCTTCACCAACCTCTTTCTCTGTATACTCTCCTGTACTTCCTCATTCCACCACCATGTCTCCTTGTCATCCTTCCTCTGTCCAGATGTCACACCAAGCACCTTTCTAGCCATCTCCCTTACTAGTTGTAGTTACCCAGCTATTTGGTAACTCTTTATTGCCACCCAGTGCCTGTCTTAACTCATCCCTGAACTCCACCTCAGAATTATCCTTTTTCAATTTCCACCATTTGATCCTTGGTGCTGCCCTCACACTCCTCCTCCTCTTCTTGATCACCAACATCATCCTACAAACCACCATCCTATGCTGCCTAACTACACTTTCCCTGGTCACCAATTTACCATCTCCAATCTCCTTCAAACTGGCCCTCCTACATAAGATATAATCCACCTGTGTGCATCTTCCTCCACTCTTGTATGTCACCCTATGCTCCTCTCTCTTGTTAAAATACATATATACATATATATATATATATATATATATATATATATATATATATATATATATATGTGTGTGTGTGTGTGTGTGTGTGTGTGTGCATATGTGTGTGTGTGTGTGTGTGTGTGTGTGTGTGTGTGTGTGTGTGTGTGTGTGTGTGTGTGTGTATGTATGTATATGTATGTCTCATGAAATTTCAAAAGAGCAAAAGTAATGAGCAATCATATTAGTGCAAATCTAAAATGATCAAAAATAGGCAGTACTAAAACAAATTTTTTACAGGTGGAAAGCCAGCCCCATCACTCCCCACACCCCCTGGTAATTATATATAACAACTCTGTGTCGCACAATAGTGGGTTAAGGACAAATTCCTTTATACTGCTTCAAAACTATCTCACACAGAAAGCAGCCACTAAACTCCCATTACAGAGAACGTTTGCTCTTATCAGTATTTTTTTTTTTAAGCAGTAAAAAGTGCTCACTTTTACGAATAGTAGCTAGCACATTCAGGACAGAATTATATGTCACAGTCACAAAAGAAGCATTTGGAGGATCCATTGTTAATAAGCATTAAGAATGGATTTAGTTGTGATTATTGGGACACACTGGAACAGTAATGCAGTGGAAATTATACACTTACAATAGGATTTTGTGTGCCTAGGGAGGCATCAGATCAGTGGTGCAGTGGTCAATTTACATTCAGAATGGGATTTTATGTGATTATGGGTCCCAGCAAATACTGTTACAGTGGATAACAGACATTCACAGCGGATTATATTTGACATAGAGGCACGTGAACAATGGTGTTTAAATTAGTACAAATTCAGAATTGGGTTATATTTGAGACCACAAAAGGCTAAAGCACTTGTGTCATACTTAGAACACATTCTGAATGGGATTGTATTTCACTACAGAGGCATATGAACAATGGTGCAGTAGTTAATATAAATTCACAACTGGATCGTATATAACCATAGAGACATACAGACACTAGTGCTGTGGTTAGTACACATTCACATTGGGATTGCATGTGACTATGTAGGTATATGAACAATGGTGCACTAGATGATATTCATTCATAAAGAGACCAACTATGACAATGGAGACATAGGTGTGGTAATACAGTGGTTTATACACATTGATTATGTGATTATAAGGGATTATGAATGCATATAAATAGGGGTGGGGTACGTAAAATTTCTCTCCACAGTTTTTGATTCTTTAATTTAGTTTCGAGCTAGGTGGTATTTGTATGGAGTCTGCATGTCTTTCCTTTGTCCAAGTGTATCTTTTCTGGGTACTTCAGTTTCTTCACACATCTTCAAAATGTAGTATTAAGTTAGTTTGGGGTCCCTTAAATTGCTGACAGGTATGCATGTAGTGTACGACAAACTGTGTGTGCCTGAGGGGGGTGTACTCATACAGTATGAATGGTCGATTAACCAAAGAATGCCAACAGTTTGATGACCAGGGCATCACAATAAAAAATAATTTGAGTTTTGCTGGTCAGGGTAGAAACTTTCAGAGAACTGTTTATTAAGTAATTAAAACAGTTTTCAAAATAATAACTTCATGGGATACAATGCCTAGGATGTATAAATCTATTATATGACCTATTTTGGAATATGGTATTGGCTTTTGTACTTATACTAGTTCTGGTATTAGTAAACTGGAAAAATTGTAACATTTTGTATTAGAAATGTTAAAGATCTAAGAAATAAGTAATCAAGAAGGATTAAAACATTTAAATGTATTTTCATTTTATTATAGCCACATTATAGATCTAATCTGCATGCTTCAAAGTTTGAAAAATAAATAAATTGAAGGTACTTTAGGAATTACCTTTTTGAGAAATAGGTTCATAGGTGTGTACTAGGCTAATAGTCTTGGGGCCTTTACAAGCCTAGCCCATAGGATTACCCTGGCATCGTGCCACCTGACCTTAGTTCCCAGTGCTTCTGTCGAGTAAAGCCACTGGAGTGATCCCTGAGGTGAATTTTTTATTTCCCATCCACTCATCAAGATTTGTCTTGAAGAGGGCCAGTGAGGTGCTCTGTTTGACATGTATGGGAAGTCTATTCCATAGCATGCGCAGTCTCTGGGTTATGAACCTGTCCCTCCAGCTTTTAGTGTTGATTGTGGTAATGAGGTTGAGGTCTCTGGAGTGTGTGGTGCAGAGGGATTCTGACAGAGCTGGGTCAGACATGGCTTTGTAAGTCAAGCAGAGATCGCCTCTAAGTAGGCGATATGAGACAGAGAATAGTTGGAGTTTTTTGAGTATGTCCATATAGGACAAGTGTTTAAGGCCTAGGATCCTCTTTGTGAGGTACTCTTGCAGCTTCTCCAGTTGTTGCAGGTGTCTAGTGAGGTACATGCCAAATGTGGCATTGTACTCAATGATTGGCCTAATGAGGGAAGAGTAGAGGGAGACAATGACCTCTTTCTTCCTGGATGCAAAAGACTTAGCAATGAGATGTGCCAAGTAGAAGGACTTTCTGACCACAGTGTTTTCTGACCACAGTGGCAATGTGATGGTGAAAAGACAGGTTGCTATCAACCTGTTTTCCCAGATCTCTTATAATGCCTTCTGTGTTCAGTGGACTATCACTGATGTGATAATTCATGGGAACCGGGTTTTTCCCAAAAGGGATGATGACAGATTTTTTGGCATTGAGCTTAAGGCCATGGTCCTGACACCAGTCACTGCTCTTAGTGAGGCCTTTCTATAGGATGTCAACATCACTTGAGGAGTTAATAATAGCTCTCTATTTGCAATCGTCTGCAAACTTTGTCAGCCATAGTCCCTTCGTGTTGGCCTGGACTTCAGTGAAGCAGATACCAAACAGGAGACGACCCAGGACCGAACCCTGTGGGACTCCACTCATGACTGATTGGCAGTCTGACTTGGAGTCAGCTACTTTCACACTGTGGGTTCTATCTGTGAGCCAGATTGCAACCCACCTAGTGATATAGGGCTTGATGCTTAGCTTAGTGAGTTTTTCTATTATTCCTGAGTGGGGGATGGTATCAAAGGCCTTGGCCAGTTCAAGGTAGGCTATATGAACCTCCTTGCCTTCATCTACAGCTCTGGTGACTGACTCAAAAAAGTCAACCAGGTTGAGCAGGCATGAGCTACCGTTCACAAAACCTAACTGTGTGGTATCCAGAGTTCGGAGATTCCCTATATCCTTGTATATTAGGTCCATGATGGCACATTCCTTAGCTTTGCATATCAGACTCATCAGGCTAACGGGGTTATAGTTCCCAGGGTCTGCAGTTGCTTCTCCTTTGTGGAGAGGGATGACTACAGCAGTGTGCCATTCAGTAGGGACAAAGCCTGAAGTGAGGCTGTGATTGACCAGGGCACACAGGTGAGGTGCCAGTTCACTCCGTAGTTCATGTAGAACACAGCCAGGGATATTCATGTCCCATAAAAGCTGTGTTCTTGGCCTTGGACAGTGCTGTTTTAAGCTGTGCAGCAGTATTACTGGATGCCTGGCAATCTACTGGTATTGTGATTGGTCCTTTGGTGGGGAAGAGATGGGTAAAGTTAGCACTGAATTTGTCGGCCAGTATATTGGCAATATCTGTTGGCTCAGTATAGACGGTTCCATTGTGCAGTAGCTCAGAGCAAATCTGGGTATTGATATGGAGATTCTTTTCATAACTATAGAAGACCTTGAGGATGTTTTTACTATCTGCTGCAATTCTGTTTTCCTAGCTAGCTATAGAGGATTTGATGAGGATCTCAACTTTTTGTTGAAGCTGATAAGGGAGTTTTTCCGGTCTTGGGACTTCACCTTATTCCGCATCGGTTTTATCCTTCTGTTGTAGAGTTTGTTTATGGCAGGGGACCACCAGATTGGCTTCCTTTTTTCGAGGAGAGCATCTTGGCTCTATTGGGTATGGCAAGTTCCATACATTTGTGTACGTGTTCGTACAGTACATTGACGTATGATTCGGCAGTCATGCAACTATTCTGTATTTGCATGGGTGCCGTGAAGTTAGGCACCTCTGTTTTTAGGCGCCCAAAGTTAGCTTTGGAGACGTTTTTCATGGTGGTTACCTTGGCGGAAGGGGGGGGGATGGGAGGGATGTGGATTTCCAAGGTCATTAGTTTGTGGTCAGATCTAACCAGGGAGGAGTTGACTATTGGTGTAGTGCAACGGTCACCCATGTTAGTGATGACCAGGTCAAGGATGTTGCTACCTCTGGTGGGGATAAGAATGAGCTGGTCCAGGGCATTGGAATTAAGGAATACCAGGAAATGTTGGCCTAGGGTATTAGTACATGAGCAGTTTTCCCAGTTAATGGAGGGATAGTTGAAATTGCCCAGTATGAGTGTGCTATGTTGGACCCTAATATTCTCCAGGGTGCATAGGAATGAGGAGTGTGAGTCTTAGGACATGGTTGGGGACCTATAACAGGCTACAACCTGAATCGTTGTCTTACCCAGTGTTAGCTGCACCTGAAGTACCTCTGATGCATTATGTTGGCTACCAGTCTGGAGGTGTGTGCATCCTTTATGAATATGGAAACACCACCACCTTTGGAGCTTTGGTCCAATTTCTGGGGTCAAAATGTGTGGAATGAGTTATAGCCTGGGAGTGCTTCGAGCGAGTGCATTTTGAAATTTAGACTTCTAGCATTGGACAGCATAACCTTCAGATTGCATTTGTTTGTAGCTGTCATGGTGGTAATTTGGTCTTTGGAACACCACCTAAAAAAGGCACTATAGGGGTGTCAAGAGCCTTGGCTAATATCCAGAAGCCCAGGGGTGAATAATGCAGGCCATTTCTGGCAAACCATTGAGGTCTGTCAGTCCTGTCATCCCAGGCAGACAGATAATGGATCCCCTTAGAATGACACCAGAAACTTAGCCTATTGTTGAAGTCAATAATTTTCTGCTTGTACTGTGGTATCATTCTGGCTGTTGGTAAGAGGCTGCTCAGGGATAGGGTCATACCTGCCTGGGCTATATAATCCGAGTGATCCTCCATGTCTCTTTTCATGTAGTCCAGGGAGGTACGTCTCAGGTCATTCACACCCACATGTTCAATGACAGAGTCATATTTCTACCCGTTATTGAGAGATCTGAGTGCATGTAATATGTGGAGGATCCTGACATCTGACAAGCAGCTGACTGTCACTTTATCCTTATTCAGCCTAGTGAGTGGGACATCAGTGTCCCTCACTATCAAGTCACCTATGACTAGTGTGTTGGGCATGCTGTTTTGCCTTATGGGCTTTGGTTAAGTGGCACACTGTTTAGGAGAGTTATGTGTCTTGTGATTAGAGTTGTGTTGTGGTGGTCGAGTGCGCTTCTGCTTTGGAGGTCTCTGCTGTTTGTGTAGATTTGTATTGAGAGCCTCAGCAAAGGTGGATGTGTGGTTTGTGGTTTAATGTGAAGGCAGTGCTGGTCTGTGTTCTGGAGGGCTATGTGTTCCATGTTGTGTGGTTCAAGTGTTGACCTTCTCCTCTTGACCAGCTATTCCGTTCTTGGCTGGAGAGTGTGTGGCTTCCAATTTTGATATATAAGTGCATCTCTCACAAGTCTGAGTTTTGGGAGGTAAGAGGATGGTCAGTGTACATGAGGCAGTTGCTACATTGCCTCAGGATGTCTGAGTTCACCAGGTTAATAGGAGAAAGCACAGTGAACTGATCTTTAGACATGCCTGGATGAATGGGCATTAGTAATAAGTACTGGAGCTGTTTCCATTTAGAATGTTTAGTGCTGGTAACACTTTTGTGTGCTCCAATAATTGCTACAAGAAGTCTGGTAAAGTGCTAGACTAATAAGCTAGTAAAAGTGTAGGAAATGAGAGAACTAGCAGATCTAAGGGAGAAATTGAATAGCAGACTTTATGCAACTGTTCAGAAACTTACAAACAGTCCTGGATAATGCAAATCTGTATCTGGACTAGACTAGTTACAGAAAAGGTGGGAAACAAGTGCAAATATGCACATAGGGGAAGTACTAGGACTAATCAGATTCTTGTTTACTTTGAAGATATGAGAACAATATTAGGTAGAAATTATTTTCATGGCACCCTGTTGAAAAGTCTGCACTCAAAATATCGAGTGCTGATACTTTTTTGGGGGGGGAGAGATCAAAAATGCAGGAGTATAGTGAATTTTGAACATTGCACTTTTCCCTTAAACTTTTTTTTTTTTTTTTGCAGGAGACAAGACCCCCACATCCCACAAACTTATATATGCTAACTCAGAGATTGCCATACCTTAAAAAGGGAATATTCTGGGGAAATGGCCATCTCATACTTAGTGTATGTAAAGCAGTTTTTTTAGCCATACAGTCTCCATATTTCCGGACTTAGTCTTGCAGATCCCGATATTTCAAAGAGTTACCATTATCATACTAGGCCTGGACACAAGTGAAACCACTACAACTATAAATTATCTCTACTTGACTCCCAAGTAGACTATTCTCTATCTGTATAGCGAAGCACTTGCTCCTACAGTACTTATCACCTCGATACAGCACTATTGTTATAGAAAGTACCCCAAAAAAGCAAACCCCATTTCTCGGTCACCCACATCCCCCAGAACCTTTTCTTAAGTTTTTCTGTCTATTCCTTCTAGCATGTCGAGGGATCAGTTGCTAATGTCCTCTCCTGCTCAGCTGGTGAACCTGGGAATATTGAGGCAATGTTACAATTGCCTCATGTACACAGACAACCCTCTCCTCCTCCCACAAAACACAAATACATGCGAGAGATGCAACTATACGGCCAAACTGGAGGCTGAGCTCTCTCAACATAGGACTGGCATGACCAGACAGGAGGAGAAGGTAACCACACACACTATAGACCCAGTCTCACATAATACCATCACAACCTCAAATCATACACATAAACACACAAAGACATACTGGAGGCTCTGATCAAAAATCTACCAAAACAGCAGAGGCCACCAAAGCAGACACCCAAACAACTACCACCTCAGAACACAACACCTGCAACACATAGACCACACAGTCAGAGTGTCAAGCAGTCACAGCCCTTAAGGCCAAACACAATGCCAGACACACTAGTCATTGGTGACTCCAAAGTCAGACACACTGACGTCCCGCTCACCAGACTGAGTAAGGAGAAGGTCACAGTAAGCTGCCTGTCGGGTGCTAGAATCCGCCACATAATGCATGCACTCAGGTCTCTCAACAGCAGGTACAAGTACGACTCAATCATTGTCCACGCTGGTGTTAACGACCTGAGACGTACCTCCTTGGACTACATGAAAAGAGACATAGAGGAGCTCTCTGATTATGTAGCCCAAGCAGGTATGACCCTGACCTTGAGCAGTATCCTACCTTCACCAAGAATGATGCCACAATACAGAGATAAGATGATCAGCTTTAACAATTGGCTTAAACTCTGGTGTCATTCAAAGGGGATCCAATGTCTGTCTGCCTGGGATGACATGCTGGACAAGCCACACTGCTTCGCAAGGGACGGCTTGCACTTGTCACCCTGGGATTCCAGATTTTGGCAAAGGCTCTTGCCACCCCTATAGTGCCTTTTTTAGGCAAGGCTCAAATTCTAAACCTACCACCCTAGAACAAAACAAAGAAAAAAAAACTAAGGGTAATGCTGCTCAATGCCAGAAGTCTCAACCTCAAGATGCACTCGAGGCCCTTCTCAGTATGGAGAACACCGATGTCTGTGCTGTGACAGAAACCTGGTTCAAGGCTCCTGAGAGCACCCCAGCACTATCAGGTTTTACCTCATATCATGCGTTCCGGCCCCAAAACCCGGACAATACCAAGAAAGGAGGAGGGTATCCATATTCATCAAGGACACCCACACCTCAAGATTGGTGGCATCGCACGATGCATTGGAAACCATCCAGGTGCAATTAACCATAGGCAAGATTGCTCTGCAATTTGTAGCATGTTACAGGCCACCCTCGCAAACTCAGGAACCTCATATGGCCTTCCTGAAAACACTGGAGGGGATAAATGTATCTCCGAACACCATCATACTAGGTGACTTCAACTACCCTAATATAGACTGGGAACACTACTCAAGCCCAAACACTCTAGCCCAAAAGTTCCTGGAATTCATAAACTCAAATGCCATGGAACAACTAGTCACCATCCCCACAAGAGGAGAAAACATACTTGATCTCATCATCACGAACATGGGAGCACAATGTTCAACGCCGAAGTATACCCCTCACTGGTGAGATCTGATCACAAACTAATCTCGCTGGAGGTCCTCATCCGCCCCCACCGAAATGAAAAGACCACAGTAAAGAACTTCTCGAAGCCGACTTCACACTTCTAAAGACTAGTGTGGTCTCCTTTAAGGCCCCTGAGCCGGCGGTTAACATTACTCAAACCGCTGAATCACTTACAAATGCCTTCTACCAGCACCTGCAGGGCTGCATGGATCAGGCAATCCCAAGCAAAACAAAGACTCTTTGTACCAAAGGCAAGCGTCCAGTCTGGTGGACCCCAGCCATAAACAAACTCTACAACAAAAGGAGAAAGCTACTACAAGATAGAGCAAAATCCTTAAAAGGTAAGACACCGCTGATCACTATAAGTAAAAAGCTAAGAGCTCTCATAAAATCATCCAAAGCTAATTTTGAGAAAAAAATAGCTAAGGACTCTAAAGACAACCATAAGTCATTCTTTAGCTATGTCAGAAACCTAGGAGGAAACTCCCAGATATGCTCAGAATTAGTTCAAAATGATGTGAAGATTACTGATCCTACAGACATTGCCAACATACTGGCTGACAGGTTCAGTGCAAACTCCCCCCCCCTAAAGGAGAGATATTTATACCAAATGATTGTCGCCCCCCAAACATCTCTAACGCCCAGGTGAGAACTGCTCTCTCCAAGGCAAAGAACACAGCATCCATGGGACCTGATGGTGTCCCCGGCTGTGTGCTCCATGAACTCATCGAGGAATTAAACCCACAGTTAGGACAGCTGTTTAATCTTAGTCTCACCTCCGGATACGTACCCAGGGAGTGGCGCACAGCGACTGTGGTCCCACTCCACAAAGGCGGTGCCTTCACCGACCCTGGAAATTACCGTCCCATTAGCTTGACAAGCCTTATCTGCAAAGCCATGGAGAGGATCATAATGGATCTCATAAATAAAGACATAGGGAACTTGCAGACTTTGGATCCAACTCAGTTTGGCTTTGTCAAAGGCAGATCATGCCTTTTAAACTTGGTTGACTTTTTCGAAACAGTCACCAAGGCCATTGACGAGGGAAAGGCAGTCCATACAGCCTACCTAGACCTGGCGAAGGCTTTTGATAAAATACCTCACTCGGGTATCATTGAAAAACTCATCAACTTAAATGTAAACCCATACATTACAAGATGGGTTGCAAACTGGCTGAGTGACAGAACCCACAGGGTCAGAGTTGCTGGCGCCATGTCAGACTCAAAGCCTGTCACAAGTGGTGTCCCACAGGGCTCAGTCCTGGGCCCACTCTTGTTTGGCATCTACTTTTCTGAAGTACAAGCAAACACAGGAGGGTTATGGCTGACAAAGTTTGCAGATGACTGCAAACTGGCGCCGTGGTTGAAAACACATCCAACACAGATATCCTTCAGAAGGGTCTCACAGAAACGGATAACTGGTGCCAGAGCCATGGCCTAAAGTTAAATGCCAAGAAATGCATAGTCATACCCTTCGGGAAAAATAAGGTTACCCCTAGCTACCATATAGGTGGCAATCCCTGAACACAGAAGAAGTTATTAGGGACCTGGGAACCCAGGTTGACAGTAGCCTTTCATTTGACACTCATATTGCTAAAGTAGTTAGGAAGACCTTCTACATTGCCCACCTTATCATGAAGGGATTCACATCTAGATCAAGGGAAGTCATAGTCTCCCTATACTCATCACTCATCAGACCAATGATCGAGTACAATGCCCCATTCGGAATGTATCTGACCCAACACTTGCAGCAGCTGGAGAGGCCACAAAAGTTCCTCACCAAAAGGATAAAGGGTCTCAAAAATCTGTCTTATGCTGCCCGACTGAAAGAACTCCAGTTATATTCAGTTGCTTACCGCTTGCTCAGAGGTGACCTATGCCTGACATACAAGGGGATGTCAAACCCAGATTTGATGAACATGCTTCACCTCAAAAAATCTAGATCCCTCAGAGCCACAAGGGCGGGAGACTTAAACCTCGACACGGTTATTAATAGGACGTGCTGGAGGGATAGATTCATCACCCAAAGACTCCCTATGCTGTGGAACAAAATCCCGGTTTATGTGAGGCAGAGCACCTCGCTGGCCTTGTTCAAGAGGAATCTTGACCAATGGATGGGAGATCGCAGATACACCCCAGGGGTTACCTCAGTGTCACTGCTCGACAGAGGCACAGCAAAATAATGGGCATAGTTTCTCCAAACTAAAGGGGTGGCGTAAGCCACAAAACTATGGGCTAGGCTTATAAATGCTCTCGGGCAGATAGCCTAGTATGAACCTATGAACCTATGAACCTATTGAAGTTAGACTGATAAATAGCACAGGAAGTTTTAACAATAAATTTCAATTTGTATTTGTGAATCAAAGTTTATTAAGCCTGACTTTGAGAATGGCCAATGATGATCCCAGATGAGGTCCTGGACCTTACTCTGACATTGCCAAGTTGTGTGTGTGTGTGTGTGTGTGTGTGTGTGTGTGTGTGTGTGTGTGTGTGTGTGTGTGTGTCTGCGTATGTGTGCGCATGTGCGTGTATGTGTATAAGTGTGTGTGTGTGTGTGTGTGTGTGTGTGTATGTGTGTGTGTGTGTGTGTGTGTGTGTGCATGTCCGTGTTTGTGCGTGTGTGTGTGTGTGTGTGTGTGTGTGTGTGTGTGTGTGTGTGTGTGTGCGTGCATGTGCGTGTGTGTGTGTGTGTGCATGTTTTTGTGGTGTGTATGTGTGCATTTTATGTCTGTATATCTGAGTGAGTGTGCATTAAGTGTGCTACATTTTCAGATGTCTAAAGTGTGACATAGGGGTATGAGGCGAAATGTCTGGCATCACAGTAAGTGCGACTATGAGTTCATGAAAGAATTGTGGGAGTAATAATTAATTTAACACGACTATCTGAGGACTGCAAAGGCCCAGTAACCATAGGGTTTTAGATGCCCTCTGGTGCATTTTACAGCCTTTTTTTGCAAACATTTCATCCAGTCATGGCCTGAACAAAAATCACAAATAAGGAAATACATTCTTCCATGCTAGAAACCAAATGTGCCTATGATTTAATACTCAAGTCCCAATAGTTTCTAGTAAACTACAAAGACAAAGACTAAAAGACTCATAGGTGGGAAGAGGAGATTGCAAAGAATAAGCAAGAGATAGCATATAGTGGCCAAGAAAGTCACCACAAACACAGCGATTTAGTACAGAGTTGTGCCACCTGCAATGTATACTACAACAATTTAAACGAGAGTTGATAGTATACCCAACACCAGAAAATTAATACCTTTCTGACAAGTGTGAGTCATCCCTAAAGATATAAACCCTTAGTGAACAGCAACCAGTAAAGCAAGTATATCAAACATGTACAAATAATAGAGTCTATATCACTTCAGCAAAGTGGCAGTTCAGCAAACAGCATTTCATTGGAAATGCCGTTCATCGAAATCCACTCTTGTAGGGGACTGCGCCTCTCACACTCCCACTAATTATATATATCAACTATGAGATAGCATTACAGTTAAGAAAGGGCAAATTTCCTGCTTCTCACCATACCATGATCTTAGTATGAACAGTTCGACAAATGGCATGTTCAATGTAAGTGACCAAAAATGCCATTCTCTGAACTGAATTTTCACTGAAGTAATACAGAACCCAGAAAATACTTCTGGGACATACAAGCATGATAAGTTGCTATCCAACCCTAAGCAGTTTCTGTCTTCTTGAAATGGATGTCAATAATCTCCTCTAGAGCTTTGCTTCTCTTGCAAGGTGAATTTCTTGGTACCTATACTTTGAGAACATAAATTGTTTATGATCATGTACCTGGCTATAATCCTCTACAGCAGATTATTAGATGACATTGCTAAGGCTATCTTTTTCTGCAGTCCTGTACAGGAGACCATTATATTTCACTACCATGGTTCTTGCTATCCTGCTCTTAACACAGCCCTCAGCTGTCCCAGATTTTGCAAAATATCTCTTTTTTTTTTTTTGAAAATCTTTTTATTTTATTATCTTATAGACAAACAATACAAACCACAGAACAACACTGTACAAACATCAACAAAAACTATGTACAACTATACAATGCCCATATAATTCACAATATATACAACAGATAATAAATTAAAGAGATATAATACAAAAATGAAAAGTGTTTCAGGATAAAAGACAATCAAAGAATACATTCCAAACATTTTCAGAACAGAACTTGTGATTACCTTTATAAAAGAGATACTTTTGTGCCCTAATATGCCTAATTACCAATTCCTTTAGACCTTCCCATGTGAGTGCGGCTTGGCACTTCCAATGCAATGAGATATAATATTTGATAAATAAGACAATTGAAATCACCACCTTGAGCTGAGCTTTAGGAATATTATCAGGAGGGATATGTAATAAAGCAAATTGCCAAGAAAGTGTTGATTTTTCGTATCCCATTTTCTCCAGAATAACTTTAAGGGCTCACCATAGTCTGTACACACATTTGCAACTCCAGAAAATGTGATATATATCGGCTACTTGATCCTTACAAAATGGACACAGAGGAGACGAGTTGGGATGAATTTTATTAATGATTGCAGGTGTTAAATACGCATTATTGGTGATCATGAGTTGCGTATAAAATAATTTTTTAAAAGGGATAAATTTAATACTTGATTTGAAAGCCTCTATCATTCGTGTGGGAGTTATACTCGCATCCTTATCTGACCAGAATTTAGAAAGTACTGGCACATTGTTAGATCTAATAGAGATTAATAACTTATATATATTGGAAGTCATTTTCTTTTTTAGCAGAAGTTTCCAAATAACCTTGGCAATTTCGATATTTTCTCTAGATAGGTCTGGGTGATCATAGTATGGATTCAATAGTTCAAGGATTTGTCTAGTTATTAAAGTATATTTATTGGATAAATTAAAGGTTTGCCTGATCTCGGATAACTTCAGATGTTTGACTAAGAAAAAGTCTGCCATGCACTTATCCTTAATAAGGGGGAAATTGTCCAAATTTATCAAGTTACCATTTAGAGTTAAATTGGGATTTAGATGTATTGGTTGGAGGGAAATGAACGCCTGCAAAAGTTTTAGCGAAGACAATAGTTTATGAAATCTGATAACGTTATATTTGAGGCTATAGAAGATTTTATATTTGTCTAGACTAACTTTACTCAAGAAAGGTAAGGCGGGTGAATTGAATTTAAGGGATCTAATATAATTGAAGTAAAGTAAAACCCAGTTAGGGTGCCAGGCATCTGAGGTATTAATATAGTTTGCTATCTTAATAATTCTACTACTTTGAATAATATCATAGTAAAGTTTGAAGTCAGGAAGAGAAATACCACCCAAATCCTTCGGGTAAGTAAGTTT